>NC_039255.1:23903944-24008944 GCF_003368295.1 Carassius auratus | reverse complement strand
TATATTATTCTGGTCCGTTCTAGCTCAAACAAGTTCTTGCCTTAAGTCCTCATAAACATTGTTAAAACCCTTATTACTTCATAATTTTAGTTTGTGCTGTTTTGCACACAATATGTCTCTTTATCCATGTAAACATGTTGGAATTTTGTCAAATTATCTGACTTAAGTTTTAATGCTGTTTGGTTTCACGAGATTACACAAAAAACATTCTGTTATTTCTCCTTAACACGCACACACACACATATTCCTTAATCGTGGAGTAGCCTAAAAAGCTGTATAATAAGCGCTCATTGAACTGAGCGGACAAGAAAGCAATCCTGCATCCTCTGACCCCCGAATGCAGCCCGCTTTCATTGATCACCCCCTTATGAGATAATGCAATTACAAACATCAATAAGGAGCTGCGAGGGGAATCATTACGTGGTGACAGTGATAAATGATAGTGCAGAAAATAGCGCGTTTCTCTCCAACAATCCTGGAGCCCAGGGGCTTTCAGGGGTGGGCGAAGTCACCAAGGAAACAGATGACATCCAAAATGGCCCTGCAGTTTTGGACACCCCATCCCTTCCCTCCAGACTTCTCTCTACTAGTCCACCAGCTGCCACAGAACATTATTCTATGTGGTAACACACTTGACGCTAGAGAAATACAATTGTACTTTTAAACAGACATATCAGGCATCGGATTCTCACAGTTCTGTCTATTGACTG
The DNA here is from genome assembly GCF_003368295.1 of Carassius auratus. Taxonomy (NCBI): domain Eukaryota; kingdom Metazoa; phylum Chordata; class Actinopteri; order Cypriniformes; family Cyprinidae; genus Carassius; species Carassius auratus. The sequence goes on along the minus strand of NC_039255.1, from coordinate 24,008,234 downwards.
GGCTTTCAATTTTATATAAATCGACCTGGCTATTTATAATCATTTATTTAAGCGTTTATCTTTCTTTCTTTTTTTCTTTTTTTTTCTTTTTTTTTTTTTGAGATCGGTCTGGTGAGAAAATGCCGAAATATGCATTAATTTGTCTTATATGAGTTATTCAAAGTAAACAAGATAATAAAAGACAAATCGAAAAAGAGGTTAACATAAACCGTTTACTTTACAATTAAGCATATTTAATAATAATAATAATAATAATAATAATAATAATAATAATAATAGCAATAATAGTAATAGTAATAGTAATAATAATAATAATAATAATAATAATAACACTTTATTAAAATTTTATTAAATACTTAAGTTTAACTAATGCGCAATGTTGCTTTGGTTGTTAAAACACTTTCATTCTTGCACTTATTGAGATTGCACAGACACACACACACAAACACACACACACACACACTACAATACTTTAAACGACGACTCCTTATATAGCTTCAGTTGTTTCATAATCATATGGTCTACGGTAGCCTATAGCCAATGTTCTTGACATATTTGTAGAACTATGGATTTTAATTTCATTGTTATTTTATTTAATATATTACATTTCTAGTGAAACTAATTAGTTGTGGGAGAATGTAAATGGGATGCAATTATGTTTTCTTTCCTTTTTTCCTTTTTTTTTGCAGTATTTATAACCATACAAAAATAAAATACAATAAAACTAAATAAATACATAAAATAAAATAATCAATCACTGACACTGACACACACACACACACACACACACACACAGTTCATGGAGTGGACATAGCCCTCTAAAATAAGACCAGTGAGTGGACCACATTTGCATCTGCCACTGCAGCGTGCTGCGAAGACACATGACCCTTTGTGAAAGTTTTCATACTGAAGCAAAACTACTTGAATACAGAGTACAGATGACAGAAGCACGCAACAGCACAGCCCATGCTGCTCTTTAAGGGAGGCAGAAAGTCCAGTTTGGGCACCTCTGTGCTTATGGAACAAATTTCTTTCAGTCATTACTCACAGAGTTCAGTATGTGGCCAAAGCCAGATAAAAGCTTTCTTCTTTCTTCTTAAACAACAGATGGAAAAGGCGTCGTCCTTATGCCTTTTTTCTGCAGATAAATGAAGAAAATCAATAATCATGCTCATTTACAAAGGTCACGAAACGCTCATTAGGAAACTTGCCTACCCAGTGGGAACAGAACAGAACTAACATGTTTTTAAACTAATGTTCTGTATGTAGATATTATACCTGATAGCCTATGTAGCCTATTAAAAATGCATTGATTTGAAAAGGTCTAGCTGTGCATTAGCAGCACATAAAACACGCAATGCTTTATTACAGACCTATTATTGTTACACAATATCCTAGCTATGTATTAAAATAGTTATTTACAACAGTAACAACAATAAACAATAGGTGCTTAAAAAATGGAATAAAATAGGCCTAAATTACTAATATATATATATATATATATATATATATATATATATATATATATATATATATATATATATATATATATATATATACATGGGTAAACTTCAGGAAATTATATATATATATATATATATATATATATATATATATATATATATATATATATATATATATATATATATATATATATATATATATATATGCCCCTCAAGGACAGTTTTCCAGATCCCCTAAAGATGGCAGTCAAACATGAGCTTTATCTCCGCCCGTGTCTCCAGAGCACCGAATGGCGGACGGTTGAGGAATTCAAATCTGAGGAGCTAAAACTGTGTCATTAAAACGTAGCCTGTGTTCCGCGTTGCTTGAGAGCAAAACATTCAGCGAAGAGAAGGTAATAAAAATACAATGGCGACAGAACACTGAGGGACAGGTTAAAGAAAGGGAACTTATTGATTTATTATAGTTTAGCATGGCGTCACCCATTTAGTTATAAGCAGGGTAAGCTTTTCAAACATTCCCACAAGAATATACCACATTTCCCTGTCGTGGTCGTATCGAATCCATCGTAAACATTCATTTAGAATAGTTGGGTCTGATTTAGAATTATTTAAGAGCTCGGTTTTCGCGGGTAGCTTGGAAACTGCAAATGATAATGCCGTTTCAAGTGCTCTTGACGGAGCCATTGAGTGAGTGAAATAAGGCGTGAGGGGGAACTAATCTTCCTATTTAAATGTTTGTGGCAATTTTATCTAAATGAATTTTAATGCTAAAGGAGGGATAATTCTTACTTTATCCATCCCCTCATCTAGCCCCCCGTTTGAGCCTCCTTTCGAACGGCCCACATTTGTTGCTCATTAGCAAACGTACGGACATTGAATTAGCAGCTTTTAGACAAACATTTTAATATATAGGCCTAGTTGTAAAGTTGGACTCACCTTGTGCATTAAGATCCTCGATCATCTTCAGACCTTGTTCACATTTTACATTAATGTTTTCTAATAACTTGCATTGTGTTGTTAGACTTAATTAGCCTAAAACAAACAATTTGTAATTACATACTACTCATAAAATAACTTCCTGTTCATTTGTGTTATAATACTCAGTGGACACAGCTGAAAGGTGTGACCCAAAAATGTTCAATGGGATTGGACTGTTTTACATCATTCTCAAATTACAACCCCTGGCTGAATCTATAGGTGGTTTATGGAGCCATTTGATTCAAACACCTACATTATAGTTTTGATCATATCACAAATTTGAACACTTGTAAAGTTTGGAGAATTAGATCAGATTTGGAAGTAGATCAGGAGAATTTTGCAAGGGTGGCAAAATAACGTAATCCAGGTTATCAAAAATAATAATAATATAACTATTTTTAAGATTTTAAGTATAGAAAATAAAGATATCTAATGTCCGATAATGATTTAAATAATGTGTTGATACAATTTTTTGAATGAAATAGAGTACTACACTGTTTTTTTCGTATCTGAAAACCTCATTGAATTAAATAACCCAAACTATTTAAATGATTTATAGTATGTTGTGAATGACAGTCATACACAACCTGAAAGTTTTGGCCAGTTAACATCCTCAAATGAACCAGTCCTATATCAAATTAAACCAGGCCCAGAAACCACAAATATATGAAAAATAGTTCCCCCTCTTTTTACACAAAATTTATTCATTTACAATGTATACATAAACTCTTCAAAATTCAAATACGTGATAGCAACAAGTAAAACCAATATCCCAAAAAACAGGTTTGCTTAATCAAAATAATCCCAAATCCCATTTATAACTTAAATTCTAAAAGTTTGATGGGTTGGCTTTACACACACACACACACACACACACACACACACATGCTTGTTCTTCACATTCAGCTTCTCACACATCCAATAAAGGCAAATTAAAATAATTTCCATTGGTTCCAATGATGTGGGGGCAGTACCATTATGATGTACAAATTGGGAATGCAAAATGGAGACCTCCTGAAAGGCAGGAGGATGTGGCTCAGACAGGTGGACAGCATTCAGTATCTTCCTAAGGCTGTGATGGATCATGGGAAATCTGCCCTCCTGCCGGACAAAAAATGAAAAAAAAAAAAATGTCCTGGCAAACATGTATTCAATGAATTATTGATTTATTGACTTTTTTTTTTTTCTTGTTTAAACGCAAAGTGATTTATGGAGGAGGCCAAACGTCTATGGAGATGGCACACACATAGTGTGGAAAGAAAAAAAAATGTTCACATCCTTTTTTTAAAAAATCTATTAGAAACAACATAATATGCAGAACAATAAGATAGCATTTACAATACTTTTTTCCCAGTTCATACGAAAGTCCAATGCAATTGTACAACAGTATACAGTATGTCCTCATCCCTCCACTTTAGAGGCTGATATAGTAATAAATTCAATCTCTCTCTTTTTGTGTCTACGCAAAGGGCACCTCCTTTTTAAAGTGTCCTATAGTATACAGGAATCGTGCTTCTTTCTTAGTCCGAATCTATAGCCAAGATGCAAGCTTCTCCATCTCTGTAACAAGTCAGTATATAATCGTGCTTGGCAAGCCCCAGAAAAACCAATCGCAGCTCCTCTTCTATCCGTAGCAGTCATTTAAAAAATCCATTTTAGTAAATTACTGGGCATGGATGTCCATGAATTGTCCTCCCATGGTAGGGTCTCCTGGATTGAACATAGTGGGGCTAGAGGCTGACATGGGCATGGCAGGGTGAGGTGGTCCTCCATGCATTAACATCGCTGGGTGGTGGGGATGTCCAGGGATGTAGGAACGCATGGGAGGGCCGGGCCGCAACTGAGCAGGGTGGTGGGGCATCTGGGAGGCGCCGTAGCCTGGTTGCCCCATAGCCATACCCACCGGGCCACTGTGTGACAGGTAATCCCCTGGCATGCCTTGTAGTCCTAGGGAACAAACAAAGAGAAGAAGATTATAGCGATTATTGTTGATGCATTTGGAATAGTCATAATATTGTATATATTATATTTTGGGAGGTCATCAATCCAATTGTTTCCTTTACAAGGAAGGTTTGACTCTGCAATCACAGCAACGGAAAGAATATGAGTTATGTGGTTGTAAGAGAAGCCTTGGAGAGAGGACCGTCCTCTGTAATGAATGGGATGAGACTAGAAGAGGAATCCGTGTAGTGGGAGAGGGTGGCTCTCTAGGGACTAACTCACTGGCCTGAACATAGCACTTTACTGCTGCCGGCACCAGGGATCTCTACTCAGTGCCATAGCCATCAGATCTGGAATCTGCCACAGTCATACCTGACTACTCAACCGGAAGGTTGTCCTTCACAACTGTAAGGTCAATCAGGAGGTTGATATCTAGCTGTTATTAGGCTTGATTTGCTAATTTTATATTCATTTCAGAGAACAATGCTATGATGAAATCTTTATAATTGGCTCCCCTCTGGATGACAGTGACTATGATGTGTTTATATTTTAAGAGGCACTGACTTGATGATAATTTTACAACAATAATTTTTCATCCATAAATCTATTCTCTCTACACATTTTAATCCCATGCTAGTAAAGGTTGTACCTTCAAAATTATATGAATGTGAAGTCTATCACTAACTGGCACATAAGAGGAAATTAACTGCTACGTGTCCACGAGCTAAGTCTTTATGCCAGAGGATGCTACAACAATGACAAATGAGGTAAAATAAGCCATGCCTTTATTCTTCATTCTCCCCTCACTTATCTCAATTTAAACACAATGAGCAAAGTTCTGTGGCTCGCTCTGAGAGCCCCTCAGAGAAACGCCACCATTGTGCTTAAATTAAAGACGAAAGGTGAAAATTTACAAAGGCTGTCACTTGAGAGGTCTCACCTGGGTGCGTGCACGTGCCACAAGCAGAAAGGCTACTAACCCTGTGACAGCGGCAATACAAAGCAACAAATCTACCTCAAGTGAAAAAAAAAAAAAAAAACTGCCCTTTTGTTATTGCTTTGGTTGTAGGTCATTAGGTTTCAGCCGTAGAATGGCATATATAATGGTTGGTGTTTTGCACTAGCATGTGAAGCCGTAATCTCTATGCCTCTGCAATTATTTACTACTAAAGGCCTGACCTGAGCTTTTGAGGGGTCATCAGCTGTATTTGATTTCAATCCTTGAACACGTTGTTTGGTGAGGAGGGAAAACATCCACTTCATCAGAAAAGCAATGCTTGGATGTTAAAAGGGCACACGTTGCAAATGTGGTTTATCACTTAATAAGTCAATCAATACATTGAGTTCCTTTGCCTGTCTATTTTCAGAAGTGCCATGGGACCGAATCAACAGGGGATGTTTGACATAGACAATACAGGAGCCAAATCCCAGAGGACCCTTTCCCCCCTTAAAAGTAAAAGTTCAGAGCAGAAAATGGGTACCTTGACCCTGCAAAAGGTTAACAAACTTCTGTTTAATGAATGGGAGCAATGAAATTTCAGACAAAGGAGTCTCCAGCAGAGCTTCCAGCTCACCAGAGCATACCAGCTGCGTTCAAGTATGGACGGGGAGGGAAACATTTTTGTCCATATGCCCATAATTAATGCTCTCTGTGCTCACTATTGTCTTGAAAGTAAAATGAAAAAATGCTGGCCACCCTTGGCTAATTTTGTTTAAGAAACACAAAGAACGGTACGGGGGGAAATGGTCATAAAACAGTCATTCCCTCGCTTATCAAAGGCTTGCCCTTTTCTGGTTGAGTAGTTAGGCTTTATCCACGCTGACAGGTGTATTGTTTTGGAGAGCTATAAGCTCTATAATCGTCATGGGCAGAAAGCATAACGCTTTGCTAAGTAGGTTTAATTGGCTTTGGTTTTAAGTAATGTTTCAGTGTGACTGCTTGGAACATCTTCATTTTAGGTTTTGGGACTTCCCAGCAAATAACTGCTTAATCTCGCCTTGAGGAGAATTCCTCAACTAATGAATCATTGGTCTCTTAATCAAATAAGTTTTTTTTTTTTTAATAACCTAATTGGTTGTGAAGTATAAAACACATCACTTACATTTAATTGACCTAGAAACTATAGTAACAACATTTAAATTAGACAAGCTAGGAAATGCCAGTGATGAAGCCATAAAGACCAAGCATTCTTCACCATGGCGACATATTTCTGTCACACTCTGCCTTCTTTTCTTTCCTCATTTCCCCCTCTCGCCCGCTCTCTTTTCCCCTCAACCCATCTCATCTAAGATTCTAAACGCGGCCCAATTACAGAATTCGGCAAGCAAATTGAGGCTGTTTAAAGCAGGTTTCTCTCGTCTCTTCTGGGAACTACAGCAGCTGCTGTAAGCAGCCATTTGGACACCGGGAAACACTCTCAGTGTTTAGATACGCACACAAAGTGGGCACGTGACAATTTAAAAGCACAGAGCTTGTGTCATCAGCCTATGACTCTCTGTAAAGACAGTGAAGTAGAGAGTTTCTTTGACAACAGAGGTATTCTGTGCTTGGCTGCATTAATGATCACTATTTTTGTATACTGAATAAGTCAAATCCATTTGTCACACCGCTTGTGATGGCATATTTAATTTGGATATAGTCAATTAGGCTGGACTAAGCTGTGTACCCTGCTGTGCACACCTCCATTTTGCACTCCTTCATCTCCTTTGCCTTTGCCATTAGTAATCCTATTAGGAAAGACAGACAAGAAAATAGTGGACCAAGTCAGGGTCGATAGAAGCAGCTCCACCTAAAACATTCCACGCAAGACTGACATAATTTCCAAATGTGTGGCTATGTATTCGGCTGCAGGGTGAGAGAGTGGTTCTTTGTGCGTTGCCTCGCAGGTTGGTGTATAAATGTAACTCATGCATCAACTGTAGGGAGACAGATTTATGACACTTTGGGGACATGCACTTTTCTCTCCTTGCACTGCTGCAGACTGCTTACATTTGGCAATCAGTCTGTTGCTATGGTAACACACCCCTCCCCTTGTCTGACCGAAACCCCAATCTCAATCCCCCCACCTTCCATTGCCTCTTTCCCCACACAGCTATTCCTCCTCCTGCTCTCTTTCTCTTTCACCCACACTCATTTCCCCTTTTTATATGACTTTATGCACTGTTTAGTAACATGGACAAAAATATTCAGAAGTAAGAAAGGGCAACACCGATCATAAACATACACAAGCATAAAAACTCCTCATGAGAGTGAGTCACCCACAAGTAGAGGAAATATTAGTATTGATAAGCAGGAGAAAGCAGCTTGTTTTCTGGAGGAAAAGAGAGATTTTTGTTTCTCCCATTTCGAAAACGCAGTCCAAATTAATTGCTGAAAACAAGTCACAAATTATGGATGCTTGGTGACCCTGCTTTTGTACTTACTTCCCCCATTGCTTTGCGATTGGTTAACTAGAAGGTTACATGTAGTGCCACTGTCCCTCCATGCCCATATTCATGCCCATCCCACTCATAGGCCCTAGAAGGAGAGAAAACAATCGAAGAAGAAGATGCCGAAAGATGAGAAAATCAACAGACCACAGCTCAGAGACAGGAGGTAAAGAAACAAAAGCACAATCCCACATTTATTAAAAGTAAAAAGAAGAACACCATATGGTATCAATAAGACAATATGTGACCCTGGACCACAAAACCAGTCTTAAGAGATTTATACATCATATGAAAGCTGAATAAATAAGCCTTCCATTGTTGTATGGTTTATTAGGATCGAACTATATTTGGCTGATATACAACTATTTGAAAATCTGGAATCTGAGGGTGCTAAAAAATCTAAATACTGAGAAAATTGCTTTTAAAGTTGTCCAAATTAATTCAGAGCAATGCATATTACAAATCAAAAAATAAGTTTTGCTATATTTATGGTAGGAAATGTACAAAATATGTTAATGGAACATGATCTTTACTTAATATCCTAGTGATTTTGGCATAAAAGGAAAATCGATTTTAATACATATTTAATTGATAAAAAATATACCCCAGTGACTTAAGAATGGTTTTGAGATCCAGGGTCACATATACTGTAAGTAAACAAACAAGTAAATACTGCATTCAAAGGCCAAAGGTTGGAAGGAAGCCTAGCTTTGTTTAAATCCTGAAGCTTAACTGGCAAGGGAGGGGGGTGAGTAGTTAGCAACAGTGACCAGTTGCACAGGGTGGTAGAAGCTTGGATTCAGAGAGAAGAGCAAATTCTAGTAAGATGGGTATTAGAAAGCCAAGGTCTCAGAAAGGAAACATGAAGGGAAAAAGGGGTGTAATGCACTGGACCACACCTATGCTAGCCAAGGGTCTTAGAATCAGACTAAAGAAGGAGGTAGTGAGGAAGAGAAGGAGGGGGCTTGTGGGAAGGTGGGAGATGTCAGAGGAGAAGACATGCCAAGGTCTTACCAGGTGGTCTGATTCCCATGTGCTGCTGGCCGTCCATCACGAAGCCTCCCATGGGCTGACCATCTGGGGTGTAGGGAGCTCCTTGACTTACTGCAAGAGGGCATGGTCAGGGAATGTGGGGCAAACGAACAGTGGTCAATTAGTGCTTTTAATTAAGTTTAAGTCACTGGAGAAACATCATCTGTTAACACATATGCAGACTAAAGCATTTCAGACAGTTTCCTTGGACTTCATGAGAGATCAAACATTTGACAGAACATGCCCAATGAAGCTTAAACACTAGAAAAAAAAAAAAAAAACCCTAAGCCTATTTTCTATAGATAAAGGAAACTTTTTTAGACAACACAAAAAATATGAAGAAAACCTAAGTGATACTGTATATTGTTTTTTTACCCACACAGGCTAACTGAGATGTACTTACTGTGAGTTCACGCTGTCGTGAGTGTGAGTGTTTGTTTGCATTTGTGTGTGTGTGTGTGTGTTGGGGGTTATTTGGTCAAAAACAACAGCTCAACCCCAATGAATGCCTTTGAACTTTACTGAGTCCCTAATGCAACCCTGCCCCCTGAACCCTATTACAGGTAATAAACTTTACAGCACTCCACAACAAGCCATGCACCAGGGACACTGTTCACTGACAGGAAGAACTGAACTGGGAGGCAAACATTGCCACTACAAAATAAAATATGAAGTTTAAATAAACAGTATAATGTGTGGCATCGAGAGGATCCAGTTATAGTTATTGTTTCAATAGTTTAATCCACCGTGTGCGTTTGCTTACTTCTCTTCGTCACTGGGTTATATAGTGCCCAAGTCAGCATGATTAGTGCTTTGGGTTAATTGGATGGATTTTAGTGGTCAATCTTTGTTGACATCCAGGCTGGGCTAAGTATTTACCGGCAGGTGGGCCTCCGGGTGCATGGCTTGCAGGGGGCTTTCGCCTGCAGGATTTGAATACAGAAACTATGGGGGACTTGCCTGCTCGGTTGGACTGGTCGATCATGGGCTGCACTATTCTTCTTCTTGCGTTAATGAACCTATAAAAAAACAAGGAGATGCAACATATGACTACAAATTCACTGGAGTTTTTGCTGTCTTTTTCTGCAAACAAAGTCACGTCCAAGCCTGCTGCTGTCCAGATCAGCCCAGATAGCTAATCAGAGGGGTAATTGAGGGATTTTTTCTCTAATCCTCTAGTACTCCAGTGGGAGCGTCAATGAGTTGTTCCATAACACAGACATGTTTACAAAACTTATGACTTGTACAAACTTGTGCTAGCTTAATATATATTGCCTACTAAGTGAAGTGCACAAAAGCACTTTGAAGAAAAGTCTATGCAGTTCAAGAGACTCCTTTTCCTTTTTTTTTCTTTTACATTTTTATTTTAAACCACTGAACCATTCAAACCATGATGCCAGATGTAGCACAGTTGATATACACCACATGAATTAATGTGTGTAGGGAATATTTGCTAACAGAAAATTGTTGCATTGTCAAAGAACACAAGTACAAGTCATGTTTTCTTTTTCCCTGAAAACTGTATGTTCAATGAGGAGACCCCCCCCCCCCTCCTCACCAAAAAGAACAGGCTGATCTGCAATTCTGCATATTGTGCATAACATTTGTGACAAAAACATATCTGGCCCCTGTAGCTTCTGACCCCCAGCCTCCTTGCACCATACATCGGAGTGCTCTGGCCTTGTTCTGCCTAAATCCCCTCTAGTGACCCCGTGACCCTGGTCACCTCCAGGAGACCATGCTCAGGGGTCCCAACTTGATTTATGTCCTCCTGCTGTTACCACAGTTGGACACTTCCATTGCATCCTTTAAAGGGGGAATTAGTAGACTCTTAAGGAAACAATAGCCCCGCTACACTTTTCAGGCTGAGAAACGCGGGGAGAAAAAGAGAAAGGGAGAAATAAGGAGAAAGAGCAGGATTAACAGACAAAGAAATGTTCGCATAGGCATCTAACAGATCTAGATGCTAGATGCCAGCTAACAGATCATTCCAGCTCTACATTTTTGCTGTGTTTAAACCATTGGAACATACAACTGTAAACAACATACCATTTGGATAATTAACTATAATATTATTAATATTCATAATTTAATTAATAAATGTAACTTTTGAGAAAATGGTGAATAAATAAATAAATAATAATAATAATAATAATAATGAAAAAGTGCACTCAAGAATGTTCCTTTAGAGTTTACCATAAATATGAACATTTTAGGCACTTTTCATGTTTACTATAAAAAATGGCCTCTCCTGGCATAAAGCTTTAATAGAATGTTTTTGTTTCTTTAAATTTATTTGATCAGAGATCAGAAGACTTTCTCATATATTTATCACCAATATCACTCTACAACATAACCTTAAAGGCTTATAAAAAAATACAAATAAAAAGATGAGGGGAGGAAGGTACTGACATGGCAGTGCATCATCAAATGAGAGAATGTCTGGAGTTTTATCACCAGAAGCGGGCTGGAGAGCAGGGGGAGTGGGCTAGGCATTCCTTTTACTGCCTTCATCTCAGGCTGGGGTCAGGGGGGGCGAGGGGGGTACTGTTGTCTATCTCCTGACCCCTGATTTTCCTCCCTCACTCAGTCGCTCTCCCTCTGCCTTTTTTCCACTCACTTTTTTTTCAGATTGTGGAAATGGCTGTTCTTTCTTTCTTTCTTTCTTTTTTAAAGGTATCTTAAGCTTCCTCTCTCATTCCTTCTTATATCTATGGCCAGATGCACCAAAAGCTGTAACAAAGGACAAGTGCTACACAATACCAGGCAGGGGGATGGAGAGATGGTGAGGGTGAAGGAGGGGGTGTAGGAGTGTGAGGAAAGAGAAAGAATGGTCATGCTCTGTTCTGTGAGTCAGGCGGACGCCCTGGCGCTGACGGTTAAGAAGGCAATCAAAAGGAGCAGAGAGCCATACGGGCCAGGCCAAAGCTGGAGCCTCCATTAGGAGTAAAAGTTCACCTTTGCGCGACCTCTCCGCACTATAGGACTGCATTTATGGCCTGTTCAGTTTCTACTTCCCATAGGCACACAATGAAGCCAACTATTCAGCCCAGCTTGGGACAATGGGGGCTATTTTAAAGCAAAACGCCACTAGTGGCACCAAAGTAGGGTAAAAATAGGAGGTTTAAAAATACAAGGCTTCACTAAAAGGACGAGAAAAAAGGTTGAGATGAGAGTGTTTATGAGCCAAATGAACCTTGATAGAGGTTTAGTTCTTCACATTCTTTTAGCACGTGTGTGTGTTTCGTAAAGTGTTAGAGCTGTATTGCTCATTCTACTTCACTGACAGTCAATCTGATCTCTGTCGGGTCTGCCAGGGCCTCCGCTAATATCCCACTCTCATTACAAACGCACAGGTGTAGCACGAACGCCACGTGAAATGGCCAATTAAAAGCAAGAAATTGTCTTTTTCATCAGCTGCCTTTGTCGCGTGACCAATTAGGGAATAATTTAATAAGCATTGCTGGAAAGATCCAGATTGAAGTTACAAAAGGTTATATTTCAGTATGTCTATCTAAATGCATATGAAGTACGTCATTTTTTTTTTTTTTTTTCAGATATGCCCTCTACATTCGCTTTCTCCCTCTGCCTCAAATGTAAACTGTGTGAGGGGGCGCATGCTTGACTACGGAGGACCAAATTCACTCATGAAATCGCATTTCAACACACTCTGCTACATTTACATGTATATTAAAAACCCACAAACAGGCATATCAGTAATACCGAAGGAATAGAATGATCTGAAGATTCAGATCTGCATCTGTGGCTCTACAGGAATCTCCAGTAAAAATATACATTAAAAGAAAAGATATAGAAGATGTTATGGTTTTAGGATAATTATCAGTTGAAATAAAGTGTGCTTTATCAACTTAGTCAAAGTGGTAACTCTGTGTTTGGTAGTAACTGGTTAAATATATATATATATATATATATATATATATATATATATATATATATATATATATATATATATATATATATATATATATATATATATATATATATATATAAGCATAATATGTAATGAATGAATCGTTATTGTGAACACAATATTGAAATTAGTGTGCTTTCCTAGTTTTTGGCTATGAATGCTATCATCCTAATTGAGATGTTCATATATTCAGAAACAATTATTCAGTTTCATTCAGTTTTTGTCCCAGTTTTAAATTAAAAAAAAATAATTATACTTACAATTGAAAATATAATTTGACATCAAATAGTTACACATTTAAAATTAGGTTGATTCCTAGCTACAATGACTGTAGTTTGCCATGTTTTGATAGCTTTAAAAGTAAATAACTTTCAAAATTATAGCTCAATTTGAGTTCAACAGTTTCAGATTATAATATGTAGCTTCTATCTTGGCAAACTACGTTTTTGAAGTAGCTTCCTCCACAATGTTTAACTTGCTAACTGCTATAATGCAACTAGCTAATCATGCAATAAGATCCCTCTGGTGAAACCAACTTTATTATCAGAATCTGCTCTGGAGATCCTTACACTTAAGTAATTAGTAAGAAATTTCATAAATACGAGCATCTCATCTCGACCTAAAAGTAAAAAACTCCAGTACTCCTCCTCTCTCCAAGTCACTCTGGGGTCAGTCGCTATGGCCTCCCTTTGCTTAAATAAACTAGTCCAGCTGTTTGCTGCACAAATTCTATTTACACTCTTGCCTCCCCCCTACGCACCCGCTCACTCACCCGCTCACTCACCCGCTCACTCACCCGCTCACTCACTCACTCACTCACTCACTCACTCACTCACTCACTCACTCACTCACTCACTCACACACACTTATACATACATTTACACACTTATTTTCATCAGTGCACAGCAACCCAGGCCTGGAGGGGTGGTGTTACCCTGTTCCATTGCTGGAAACAGACGAGGGGGAATGGGGCGTACATAAAGGACCAACTTCCAAACACCCCTTTGCAACTCTCACCTCAAACAATTCCATTCAGCCACATCACACCCCTCTTCCTCCCCTCGCACTGCATATTCCTGCCTTTCTCACCTCTCTTCACATTCTTAATAACACAACCTCCCCCACGGCCCCTCCGCTGCTTCTTATGCCGCGTTTCCACCGCAGGAACTTTACTAGGGACTTTGGCCTGGTACTCGGTGTGCTTCCAACACAGGAACCAGGAACTAAATAAAGTTCCGGTTAAAAAACTGCCCCTCAAAAAGTCCCTGCTGGCGAGGTAGTACTTTTTCAAAGTTCCTTTCAAAGAAACTTTCGGGGGCGGGACTTGGGCACTAAACATCCCGATTGGTTGAGTTCATGCAGCTTTGTTATTTCAACCACCATTTATTCGGATCATTTTCAAAATATTACTGTTATTGTGTCATGAATGTAATTTTAAAAGTATTTCAGGGCGAAAATGTAGTTGGCTAGAACTTCTTATATTTGCCGCTGGCTCTGATGTCTCTTTAGTTAAACATAAAATATAATTCGCATTGGGTGAATCTAACAGGTAATCTTTGGTCTGTATTCAATTTATCTATATGTTAAAATGAAACTAAGTATATTTCTGCAGCTATTAATATGTTCAAATGAAAACGAAAGGAGGTAGTGGTATTTGATATTTTGTTTTATTGTAAATAAACAGTGAGGAAAATTGCAGTAGCCAAGGCGAGCTGACTGATGTTATCAAGCACGCTGCTGTTTGCAGAATTACCGAATTTGCGTCGTCGCGGACATCACACTCCAAAGTCTAATGCACAAAGTCTGAACTACCGAGGATGCAAGTCCAAAATCAGCGTACTTTGTATTGAGAAATGTGCGCAGACCTTCGTCACCAGACTATTGCCTAATCTTCCTCTACTTTAGACCGCGGTGGAAACGCAGAAAGCTAAAGGTCTGGGGGGGAGTTCCTGGGAAAAAAAGTTCCTGGTACAAATGTTTCGGGTAATTTCGGTGGAAACGCGGCATTAGACTGGTCTGCGGTGGTGAAATCCCATAAGAAGAACCCACTCTTCTGGGTCTAGGGAAGCAGGGGCCATGTACATACTATACCTAAAGAACGGTGTGAACTAGTTGTTAATATAGTGATGCCATTTTTCTTTAGACACTTACAGCTCTGAAGTGTGGTGCTAGAAAATAACAGAAACATAGGCATGTGTCCTGACTTATTTGCAAATGTAGCTGTAGTTGCTTACACCATCTAATACCAAACTTGCTAGCTTCCAGGTTTCTTGTATACAACTGTAAGATTTGCATAGCTATCATCATGTTAAACCCCAATAGGGGGGAATTCAATCTCACATTTAATTCTAGTCACCATCCCAAAAATGTTTAAATGAGTATGTGGTCAGAGATTCCCAGACTTTACCAGGATTACCTGGTCCACTTTGGCAGAGCAAAACAGCTTGGCCAAAGAAAACAGAGGAGATGTAAAGGGGCTTTTTGGGAAGTCTTAAGTAGCGGCTGGTCTAATCCTGCTGCATCAGCCCCCCTCCAACAGAGGCTAGCCATTACTTCAGCAAACTCACCCCTGGTGCACCCCCACAAGCTCCTCTCACTAAACAAAGTCAAAACCTTTTCCATTAACAGAGCTGTGAAGTCCCCTCTAAAGCTGCTTTTAAAGAGTGGGGCCGCTGCCTGGGGGCTGAGGAACATACTTTATAAACACATAGCTCGTCTGTGAGAAAGAGAGAGGGGTGCAGCAGAGATTGCAACGAGTTGCTCAAAAGAACAATTAAGACAGGAAAACATATGAAAACTTAAGACCAGAAAACCTCCAGCTTGTGGTGAGAAGAGGAGACCATTGCTGTGATCAACCTCTGTTGCGGCATTCAAACGAACACCCAAAAACAAAGCAGAGTGCAACTGCTGCGAGGTGCTGGACTTGCTTCAGAGACGGTTCCCCACTCTTCTAGAGCCAGGGACTATGAGGTCATTCTTGGCATGAACACGGCTTGCTTGCTCTCCTCTGATTCCCCACCCAGTCCAGAGAGAGCAAGAGAAATAGAGCACTAATACATCAGTGCGAGAGGGCACCCTCATATGCCCACTTCACAAACACAACATTGGAACACCCTTCATTCCATGATGTTGAGTATCTCTGAGGGCTTTTCATGCAGCCTGATGCCAGAGGCAAACGCTTGGGCCAGAGGGCACTGCCTCTCCGTCTGGGCAAACATGCAAACAAACAACCGCTCAGTGTTTGGCCGTCAACTGTCAGCTCTGTGTGTGGCAGCACAAGGAGAGGAAATGACATCACGCCGGTAGGTTTAATGGGTTCTCCGCCTAGCTGTCACTGTGGTGGTCTCTGCCGGGCGCTGCTGGCACCAGTTCTACTAACACATGCAAGACCTTACACATAAGCTCTGACTGGCATTAAAAAAACCATGACTATCCAACCAGGAATTTACCGGAGTAAAAACATAAATACTATTAAATTAATAAAACTATTTTTACTTTAACAGCTGATAGTATGATAATTTGAGTAACCAGTAGAGACCATAAATGAAGGCCAGCAATTTGCGGTCTGACAAGTTTAGTCACTTTTCTGTTTCATCTTCTCTTACAAAAACTGTGACTTGCACCCGTCAGGTATTCTGATATATATAGTACCACGGCACTGATTGATTTATGTACTATTATATTTAATAGATAAGTGTTGCCATGATTTTAAAAATTCAAAACTGACAAAACCTAAAATCAGTTTGTCCGACCAACAACAGATAAGAGTTTTCATGGAACCTGTTTACAGTTCATTATATTCATTTTTTTTTATTTTATTATTATTATTATTTGGTGACATGAACAGATCAGAAATGACACACTTCACATTTAAAAAGAAAATAAATTGGCTAGAACAACATTTTTATGTTAATGTATATATATATATATATATATATATATATATATATATATATATATATATATATATATATATATAAATATATATGAAGTGTTACTCGCTCTCCTATGCTTATTTTTGTGGTTGTTGTTGGAGGGGTGAAGTTCAGCATGACCTTGCAATCACTGTAATGCTAAAAGCTCATTAGCTAATCAGTGGTCGGCTCGCTAATCAGCGGTCCAATCTGTTCCTAGATTTATAAACATAACCAATATGTTCTAGTGCTGATCCACCCTCCGTCTGTCATGTTCACATTCCCCCACAAAAGAGAGGATAAAAAAAGTAGAGAAAAGAAGATAAAATGTAGGCAGTGCCTGGGGCCTGTTGTGATGTAAGACAGAGGGGGAGAGGGGGGGGGGGTGCACCCTTGTATGGTTCACAGAATCTGTACGAATGCATGCATACACACACGCACATATCTTACGACAACTCGCTTCCAAAGAGCCATCCATGCACATATGTCTCCACATATAGAGACGCATTCTCTCCAAGACAAAGAAACTATTTTAACTGCGCTGGTTTCGTTTACACACGCGCACACACATTCACACGCACTCCAACACACATTACAAACGACTTCACATGACTAAATGCACACACATGCACACACAAATGCGCACACATGCACACACACACACACAGAACCACTCAAACTTGTCTGCTGTTGACACAACACAGAGATCAGGTCTGAGCAAGTGCTGAAATTCCAGTATGGCAGAATTGTTAGCAAACACTTGAGAATAGACTGAGCCCAACTGTTCAGAAAGGCAAACAGTCCCTATATCCATCCAGCTTCATGGAACTGAGCTCTCCAATATGTCTCCATCTTTGCCTGATGTAGCAAGGGATTTCGAGGGTGTAGGTTGGGCTGCATGCCTGTGTCTCGCTGGTGTAAATATGTCTTTTGTTTGGCAGTTTGACAACAGGGTGTGTTGGTATTTTGTTGAAAGGCCACGGATGTTCACACTAAAGCACCTTGACAGGAAGGCTGTGTGAAGACTGCTCCGAGACATGGGCTATTGCTCATCTCACCCAGACCTGCTTGCAGACACATATGCATGCATGAACAGTGAGACTCATATATGCATGCATGCTCAGCTTAAGCAATTTAATTTACTGTGTACACTACATCCAGAATTATTGATCTAGCAAACATATATTCTGACACATGCAGTTCAAAACTAGAATCCAGTGTAAGATTTCACCAAGATGTTGATCTATGATAGTCCAGCAGACTTAATGTAGTTCCTTGTGTGTGTAAAATGTATCAATTTGTCTTGAAAATAAACTGCACTGTAATCTTTATTCTCAAGCAAGTCTCAATTTGCTTTCCATTTAAATCTCATTATGGTGTAGGAGAAACAACTGATACACCACATAGATCTCATTTCTGATTTTGCTTTCGTATAGGTAAAACACTTGTGTATCCCCTCTCCAAGATACCTACTGGGTCAGGGGTCACATTTCCCCCGAAGCTATAAGAACATTGCCAGATACTACACACGAAGAGCACACAGAGCAATCATCCAGAACAAGCAGAGCAACAAGTTTCAACTTCTCTTGACATGGGCGGGCTTGGCTGTCAGAGAAGTGAAGCATGCCAGTCATCCAGTTCTTTCTCTGTATTTTGCTCTTGCTCCTTTTTTCTCTCAGGCGCAGAAACCTGATCCGTGGTGTGTGGACGCTGGTTCTCTAAAGTAGCCCCGCCACACTTCACTCCATGCTTTTAAGACTTTCATAAAAGCCGCCTTATTGACAAAACAATCCATCCCTGAGGTTTAAACAGCATCTTTAAAGGGATTATTAAATTCCGTCAGGAAGGAAAGAACGGGCAACACGTGAAACCTGATGACCCGCCCATTGATTTTACATCACTGATCTTTATGGAGTGTTCTGAGAATGCTTTCTCTTCTCGTCAAAGGCTAAGACTTTTCAATCTCTCTGCATTTTTCCTTTTTCTTACCCTCCCAACAAAGCTATTTCAATGTAAGTTTTGCATTTGTATGTTGAACGACTGACCACCTTTACATCATGCAGTTGTACACAATCCCTATCAAAGCTCTCCAAAAAATAGATCCCACAGTCGATCCACATCTACTTCTTGACGCCACGTTCGCTCACAGTGTCTTAGGCTTTCTCTGTGTGCTCATGCGTGTCCGTGGGTGTGTATGCGTGTGCGTCTGTGCTCATGTGTGCGTAAGGGTGTCCATCAGGGTGTGACTAAGTGTGCGTCTATTGCGTATCGTCCATAGGAATAGTTTTCAGACACTCGCAATGCATGTTGACTAAACAATGCAGACACCCGCGCGGGTCGATTGTTAATATGTGGACCCAGATTCGCAGCAGTCCCTCACGTTATGTCAGCGCCAATAATTCATGAGTGATCCGCACCCCGTGTGGCCTTTAGCATTTTTTATTTAATCTTCAAGCTGTGGATTCTCCGAGTCCTCATCAATAATGGACACATACATGTGTGTTAACAAGACTATGGGAGCAGGGCTTAAGAAAGCATACATTTTCGGTTGATCGCTTGTTTAGCACCATGTGTTAGCTGTTCGTTTGACGTCACATATGTTCGCCCCTAAGTCCTATAAACAACAAAATGTTTGCTCAGAGATATGGTTAAATGATATGGACCTGCATGCTCATTTAATAACATCTATATGATTTCATGCAAGAGTGGAAAGGTTGGAAATCATCTAGTAAATCTTGTACGTATATTGTATGTTGGGCTGGTGCTTTGACTAGTCTGATTGATAGAATCACAGCTAGGGAAAATGCCTCTAAAATTCAGCAGGTCAGGAGGTAACATCACCAGGGGTTGCCATGGAAACACCCAATGGTGAGCTTCCTACTAAGCACAACCACAGGCCTATGAAACAACAGATAACAGATCCTACTCTCTAACCCCTGATGTGCTTAGCACCTCTCTCTCTCTCTCTCTCTCTCTCTCTCTCTCTCTGTGTGTGCTTTCATATACTCTTTCCATGTCATCTGCACCCTTACACACACACGCGCACTGATGCACACAATCTGAAAGAGGGCTGCAAGATCCCAGAATGCGGGGTTTAGCAGCTAATACCACTTAAACTGACAATAGCTTACACACTTGCTCAGACAAGTGCTCTTTCTCCCGCATCCACACAAACACAGGCAGCAGGACAAGTCATCCAACATACACCAAACCCTGCTCCAAAATGACCCGCCCCGGTAGCCAGAGTGCTGGGTTTGGACGAGACAGTGTGTGAAGCAATTGCCTGTGTGTTCTCTGCTAACTAATATGGCTGAAAGAATTGATCTCCCATGGGTTGTTGTGAGGTCACAGAAATTGATAACCCCAACAAGATTCCCTGGTGTCTGTCAGCCTGTGTCCCACTGATAGGCCACTTTTGTAAATTAATCCTCATTCTCAGTCACCGGTTGTCTCCAAGGTACCGGGCTGAACAATGGTAAGGATTATGTTGTCAGAAATCACATTTTGTGTAATGGGTTTTTATATGTCTCCCATCTCTCGCACTCTCCTAACATCTGGTGTACATAGCAAGGGAATGGTTGTTAATAAGCTTGAGAAGCCTGACGGAATAACAACGTTATGTAATCAGGAGACAAAGGTAGATTGCATTCCAGTTAAATGCAATATGTTTAGCAATGTATTCTGCGAAAACAATGATTTCTAACAGAATTAGAATAACTTTCAGATGGGCCTTCCATAGCACTTATACACATGTGAGACTCCAAACATCATAACCGCCAGTTTCTACAACATGTGCAACTACCACATACAAATGACAAGACGCTCAAGTGAAACAAACCAATTTTACAGTTGCCAGCTCTAAAAATGCTTTCAGTGTATAGATGCGTGTTTGCTTGCTCTATAAAATGTGTGGCTATATATGTGATCTTGCTTCTGGTGCTATTATCTTGTAACTAAAAGTAGTTCATATTTGGATGATTAGGCTACTGATTATCTTTGTGAAATAATTAATAATTGGCGAAGAACAATTCGTATTGGAATGCAATTTTAAAGTAACTCTCCATCCCATGCTGGGAGCACCTCCATCAAGGCCGATGTATTCTGCAAAATGGATTATGGCATGTAATCAGATCCTTGCCAATATAAATCTCAGACAATTATAGAACAAGAGCAGAGTGAGTTTGCGAACAGAATTTAATGTAAGGACCTGGCAAGAGAAACAAGTTTGTTCTTTGTGTTCTTGCATCAAACATTCCATTCTATGCTAGTTTTCACCTCCCTATCTCATGCCCTTTATTAGACACGGCTAACAATAGTATATGCTGATAACCATCTCTGGGAACAAAAGCACCCCTGCAAGGGTTCTGTCCAACTTTACAGAACTTTAACAGCGGAAACGTCAAAATCAATAGCTATTTAGGTAGGGACAAAGAGTCTCATGTCACAGTTAGCGTGGGGCAGACAGGTTTTGAGAGGACTGAAGAGGATGAAGAGTAGCTGCTCTCATAGGGATTCATATTCGAATGAGCAAACAAAAAATAAAAAAAGTCGGAAAAATCCTGGCGGCAATATCCCTTTGGGTGAATTGATTTGAAGGGAGATGAGGCGATAAGTGGGAGACAGATGGGAGGTGTGAGCAAAAGCGGGGGGTGGGGACGGGAGGGTATTAATTCAAATCATTAAGAGTCGCTTGCCAGGGGCGAAGCTATTGATTGCATGTAAACACAAAAGTACAATTGACTTACCAGTTGTTCACTTGTAGTATAGTGAGCCCGGTGTCTTGTGCCAGTTGCTTTTTCTGTTCTTCTGAAGGGTAGGGGTGCTGATAAAAGAGAGAGAGAGAAACAGGAAATGACATGAGAAATATTGTAAATAAATCAATTGAGCACATTTGTTAGTGAGAGAAAGGTCTGAGGTACAGAAGGGAGACGTTGCTCACACATTTGGGCAGAGAAGTGGCAAAGCAGCTGTTAATTAGTGAGAAAAAGTGAGGTGTGTCTCTTTCTTAGAGTCATTAATGGAATATGAAATCGTGTAATTAATGGCAGCGAAAAAGGCAAGCCAATTATAAAGTTAAGTGAAGTGTGGGAACAGAAACAGTAATTAGAGTGCTGCGCCGTGCAACCCCACTGAAATTCATTCTAGTAATATTGCTGCCATGAATGCATGATAGAGAATGGATATCTAAACATTTGTGTGGTATACAGACCACAAATCTGATATATACCTCTTCCTTTTTAATCGTTGTAAGATAAGCATCATTCTAGATGATTAGCCAGTCAACTAAAAGTTAACAACGTGGATGACGCTAAAGCACTGCAAACAGTTTCGAAACTTGATCTGAGCTGATCCAGCTGTTTAAATAAAGGTGAGGTGAGATTTGCTTGATTTATATTAGCGTGAGTGTGAAGTATTGAGCTCGCTAGCTTTGAGTCTAAACAATGTGCTGTTCATGAAAAAGACAAGACAGAGCCTGTGTTGAGGCCCCTGCTGAGCATGTAAAATGGGAGGTACACTGTGCAAAGATGTTTACACCATATTTATACCTAGAGAGAGAGAGAGAGAGAGAGAGAGAGAGAGAGAGAGAGAATGAGCGAAAGAACCATGTTTTTTATCTCAAAGCACAGCAACAATCCCTTTCCCATTTCTTTGGTACAGTATTTTCATATTATGCTTTGTTAACAGAATAAGTGGACCTGGACACCTACAGTCTTTGTTTGTCTGACTGTGCTAACAGATTCAGACCTTCTAAGCCCATTACCAAACCTTGCACAACCTGCTAAGGATTAACATAGACAGCCAATGTGACAATAAATCTCTGTTCAACGGAGAATTTAGCAAAATCACTATGACTGAATGACAACAGTTAAGTCAACACCCTTGACACTTCAGCAGAGCAACTGAGGCTATGTTTACATGACAGTGGTGTAGTCAAAAATGGAAAAGTTTTCCATTACATTTTTCAAAAGTTTCACGTAAACATTTTCAAAACAATTCATGTTAACACATATCCACAAAAACACTGTATTATGTATGCCAGGCCAGTAGTTGGCGCTGTCACCTTGTTAGGTGACAGCACATGTAGGGAAGTGGCGATTATGGGCCTGTCCCAAATGGCACCCTAAACCCTCACAGTCTTCCTCTGAGTCCGCACTTTTTTGACGTAATGTCACAAATTGACTCTCAGGCAGAAGTCTGTTGTGGAGCTCACTACTGTCTACATACCTAACATGTACTACGCATGCACATGACATCACCATTTTCAAAGATTCACGTTTTGGTTGTTTACAAGGAAAAATTTTTTTCCAAAATATGCATTTTCAGTTCCCAAAATGGCGTTGTCATGTAGCGAAGAGTGAAAACTCTTTAGTGAAAACTGAAAAGTTTACAGTTTTTGGCTGAACACGCTGTTGTGTAAATGGACCCTAAGAGCCAAGCATGTCACAGTGAAAGGGCGCTTATGAAAATAACTTGCCTTTACTTATGTGATCTAACATTGAAAAGGAAGACATTGACAGTTGTGATTCTGATTCATCCTTTGAGAGGTATAATGAGAACAAAGCTTCCAAATGAGCAAACTGAAATTTAAAAAATTCAAAATTTTCATGTGATCCAATTGTAGGTAATTGGAACAAACTGTGGACAATTTCATGCAGAAAGTTATAACTGTAGTGTCGCCTCCAGCCATTCCTACATAGGTTTTAAGAATGATTTGATTTATTTATTCTTTTTCCTTATCGTATATTTCCAGTGTCTATCTTTTTAAACCACAGTGATGAGGTCTGTGTGAAACCAGGGCCAGGACTGGAAATGTGAGAAAACAACATTCCAGCATCTTTCACTGTCATCTGATCAGCATTTGAGTATGAAAAATGTAATGGCCATCATAATCATAAATTCAATCTATATCCCCAACATCAGATTTATGTCATCCCTGCCCTGTAATTCAACAAATCATCAGAGAGAGAACAGAAGTCATGCTCAAATTTACAAATGAACTGTGGAGGAAAAAAATGGCACTAAGTGTGACGTGATGGCTAGTCAGCCCTGTAGTGAAGTGAACATGTCTGGACAAAAGTATCGCAGGCTTCATCACTTTTAGGGGGAACAGTGAGTGTTCTGCTGCTGTCCAACAAATAATGACTCCAGCACAGGGCCGATCCAATTCCAGGTATCAGAAAATGGTTCTGCTCACAGCCTCTCCTACGCTGGAAGCTTCAGGTTAAATTCAGATTGGTTTCACTTAGACAACATGATTTGGAAAGAAGAATTAATTTTTTTGCCAGACCATTTGCATACAAGATTCTTTTGCATTCCGCTATTTTGAAGCTATGTCTTCTACAGCTATGTCATTACATTGTCTACACTTGTAAAGGTATGGGTAACTAAGAAAGTCATTCACACAAAAATAAAAATATTCAAATATCTTAAGTATATTGATAAAGAATGCATTGGCTTCACTTTTAAGAAAAGAAGTGGGAGGAGGACTGTCAACTAAGGCAACTTGTTAGACAACTTTATAAAATAAAATGTTACAACAATGCACAATGGTGTGGAGAAACTGAGCAGTCAGGTTTCAGTTCAACTTGAATGTAACCTAATCCTATCCTAACTTCTCAGTAAATACTAGAAACCCCATACAAAGACCTGTTCTGTGATTGACAGGTGGCTCTGACCATGAGGATTCAGCAGTACCCAAACAGGATTCCTGTACAAACGGCAACGGGGTCAAGCTCTTCTGCCCACAGCATCGTATGTGACTCCCCTTGTTTGTCATAATGACCTCGAGGGAGCCACACCTGTATTTGAGGAGAATGGGGCAGCAGTAATTAATTAAATGTGAATAAATCAAATCTGGATGTTTTCCAGATATGACAAGTAATACCTGTAAATGGGGCTCATTTACAGGTATTACTTGTCATATCTGGAAAACATCCAGATATGATTTATTCACATTTAATTAATGGCTGCTCACACAAAAGCAATTCTGTTAACTTGGCATGAAGCTCATGAAGTGGATATGTTTAGAAACCCATAATGCATTACAACAAGCTCAGTACATTCATTCATTTAGCAGATGCTTTTATCCCAAGCGACTTACAAAACAAGGAATACAAGAAATTATTATTTTTAGGAGGCAATAACACACGTGCTAGCAATAAAACATTTCAAACATTGTACAGAATAGCACATGATGGAACTGGGTGGAATTTAAGAAATAGTGAAAGCATAGAAGGATTTTATTTTATTTTTTCAAGTCAGCAGGATGCAGTTTTCAGCTGTTTCTTGAATTTTTGTCAGCTGTCTGGATAAGGTTAGGAAGATCATACAACCACCAAGGAACGGTGAATGAAAAGGTTCAGGAAAATGATTTTATAGCTGGCAGTAAAAGCTGCATCGAATCACAAAAGTCTGAACTCGGAGGAAGACTGTGAGGGTACCATTTGGGACAGGGCCTTCCAAGGTTTTTTTTTTTTTTTTTTTTTGCTCCAAACACCAAATTATCTCTGTGCATCAAAGCAGTGTGATTTTGATTCTGGTTTAACTGAGAGAAACCAACAGATTTTAAAATATTCAGAGAGCAACTGAGTACTTTAATCCTCTTGACAGTAATACTGGGTGAGAATTGTTTTCTCAGGGTCTCGTGATGCTTTAGTGAGAAAGCAATAATACTGCCTAAAGAACAGATGGAAATTCTCAACGCATCCTCCCTGTTTCCTTCCGTCTATCTTAATGATACGTCTTGTCTAATATACTATTCCTTTCATCAGAATTTCCAGACTTTTCTGCACTGGTGGACACCAAGCCAACAATGTCCTCCCCATGCTCAATTCTCCATCATGTATCTTATCTGTGTGTGTGTGTGTGTGTCTAGCAGTGCATCAACAATAGTCCCTCCCGGTCTTCCTCCGCGGCCCCCTCAGATAGGCAATGGCGGGGAAGAGTGTAGAGTCCGTGTCCTATCAGCGAGATAAAAGAGGTGAACAGGTCTCTACCATTCTCTTGTGCTCTCTCTGAGCCGAAGATTGCTGCTCGAAACAGAACTCCGACTTTCCCCCCAACCCTTGATTGACTCTGCTCTCCTTACCCACAATTCAGAGTGATGGCCGAGAATGCTGTTTTGAATACAGCCAAGATATGAGTAGTCAAGTTGTGTCAGGAGCCCTTTCTGTGGGAGAATTGCGCTCTTTACTGTACTGTACCCTGAAAGCTGAGCGGTACAACCCAGACTATGAGAGCAGAAACATGAGAGGTGTGTACTCTTGGTCTTTATGTCTTTGTTGGAAGAGTTGTGTCTATGTAGAACATGGAGGAGGAGGTCTGGATGAGCTCCAGCTGCGCTCTTTATCAGGTCCTTAGACAGGATTCTCTGGTTCACTGTGAGGGGAGAACTATTTTGGAAGTTCCTTTCATCTCTGTGTTTTCTTCATCATTTTGCTTCCCCCACAAAAAAGCCAGAATCCAAGCATTATTTCTTTACCCGTCAACTCCCAGGGTTGGCTAGGGCTGCGTACCGAACACATCCTCCTCCAGTCAATGTGGACATGTCTTTTTGTGTTCCAGTTAATTACAATCAGCCACAGCCCCCTCTCCCCCACTCTGCTGCCTTCATTACCCACATTTCTGTTATTATTGTTACATTAATTTAAAAGAACATTTCTTCCTATCCTGTGCGAAACATGGAGCTTTTCCTTCACACAGAAAATGAGAGTGGCACAAAAATGAGGCATGCCCCTTGAGTTGCATGACAATGTGGCTCCATTTGACAATGCCTCAACTAAGTGCCCATCTAAGCAATGTGATGTCTAAATACTAAATACGTTGCAGGGGTGACAAAGGTCAACAGGTCCTTTCAAGTTATATGTAAGGGGTTCATTTCAGCTAGGTTTCCTAATGCTGCCTCACTTCCATATTCCTTGTGGCTAATCCCCATGGAAGCCAAGCTGCCCCTAAGGAATGCCTGAGGCTTGTTCCAGGGGCCATTTTGGCCGAGGTGCCAACTGAGTATCATTTCAACATACCATCTCAGAATCACCCACCGTACATGTAGGCTGCATCCACCACTCTTATGTGGCTTGGCCTTTGAGAAAACAGGATTAGGTCTGAAGTTTAGTGCTCCACCTACTCCTGCTCTGCTAGCATTAACTGCACTAGAGCCACAGCTTCAGGCCTTCAGCAGATAGGGCCACCTACAACATCCATCCCAAACCTTAGGCTGGGGGAGGAAGGATTACCCTTGATATTTGGCAAAGAGCATTATCATCTCACCAGAAAATTATGCACTTTTTGTCTTCGTCAGTAAGACACACATGAGAGGAACAAACACTTTTTTTGGTAAGTTATTTATTGTCAAAGAAAGGTGTTATTGCTCAAGAGAGTCATGACCTCAGAGATATTTCTTGGCTGTGGAAGTTGAGGCATTCCAAATTCCTTTTTGTGTATGTGGCATAAACACCACGTTTTGTCCTTTTTTGAGAAAAAACAAAACAAAATATGCTTCATAAAAACTGAAAACTGAAGAGAGAGAATGAGTGAGAGGGAGAGATGGAGCAAAAAAAGATTCTGTAACCCAATTTCTTCCTAAGACTGATTCACCAATGAGACAACAACAAAAGAGGGAGAAAGACCTTATATTTGGAAAACAACTGGAGGCCAGGGTTTAAGATGCCCTGGTGGAGTTGGTGACTGGCTGGCTCACAGAAAGTGGGGATGCTTCATTGGGAGCGCCACTAAGTTTGTAGCGAGTTAAGTCAACACAAAGCCAGCACATGAATTATTCACACACAGCATTTTTAGAAATCCTTGTACTACAACAAGCTAAAGCTGGGGAAATTTTACCCTTGTTAGGTTATTTTTTTTTTTATTTTTTTTTTGCCATCTCATCTCCTCTTTTAATAAAAGAGCATATGTTTAATTTGGTTTCCAGCATCTTAATTAGTCATCCTCTGTTAAAAACATTTTTGTTGGTTTAGGGTAAAGGGTGTAACACAAGAGAATAGGCACTCTTGGTTTGGAGGCAAATGAGGACAGAATGTAAGTCTAAAATTAAAGGATGGGTGTGGGCTAGAATACAAATCAGATCTATCCATATCTGTTTAAGCTTCCAAGCCCACAATGTGCTAAATCAACATGATCAAATTTAAGCTAAGGGCTTTGCATTCAAAAATGCAAAGTGCAACAGGCAAAAGACAAAATAACACATATCTGGACACCCGGATTTGGAAAGCCAATTTATTTGAAAACAGTGGCTGGTATTTGAATAGTTTTACATAGAGTAGAACAGAGCTATATTTTTCATGGGGTGGCCTATAGCTTCAAGCGCCGCCAGATATTGCAAAGAGGTAAGCCAGGTTCAGGCACTGATCTAAAGTCAGTCGCAGTAGGGTAAGCAGCCTCTTATTCACTCTCATTACAGATCCCAATGGAAGGGTGGGGAGTCTGTGTTTAAGGGGGATGCGTGTTGTTCCACACCTGCTGTTCACAGTCACACGGTAATAAGGGGGCCAGCCTGCAAACACTGACTGGAGCTTGGTGGACTGCGGCTGATGAGCCCGGGCTGATTCAGGGGTGATTATGTAGTTTACTGGACCACTAAACCTCTTTAAGCTTGTAATTACAGCCTATTTGAGGGGAGAACATTCAAAAGCAATTCAGCTGCGCTGTGCCATGCCATGCTGACCGCAGCTGAAGGTGGGCTGCTGGCATTCGGCGGGGAGTCTAGTATCTGCTGGGATTGGGATTTTAGCACAGTCAGTCAGGTAGCATCATGTACACATGCCAACTAAGCTCCGGTTCCAGAGAGTGCCAGCCAGCAGCTTTGGTTGACACACAAAATCAGAGTGGCTTGTGATTGTTTAAAGCTGATAAAAAAAACAAATGATTGTTTTAGCTATTGTCAAGAGTACTGGGAGTGAAATGCAAAGCAGTGCTATTAATGCATGCTTCGGTACACAAGCTACTCCACCCTCCTGCCTCCCAGTAGCCAAAACTGGGTTTGTCGAAGGCGGGGGCTGAGTGGCAGGAGCAGGAACTCATGGTGCATTAAATGTTAAGCGAATCAGGTTACCATGTTGCACCTTGACCATAGAATCCTTTCCAATGCCCTTACTCTCAAGGAAATTATCCTTTAGCCAATTCCACTGAAATGTGATACACAAAGGAAGCAATTTCGGAACCACAAAAATAATTCTAATTACCTGTGCGATATTATTATGTTATTACCATAATTAGCCTTTTGACCTGGCTGTTTTAATTAATGTTCAGTGGAAGGCCTGAGGGGAAGAGAAACCTGGTCGTGGTTGGGAAAGGTTTAAAAAAAGTAAAGACATTTTACAATTGCTCCCTTATGTCATTTCACTGTCTCAATAAAAGAAGGGCAGACTGAAGGAAGGAAGAACAAAGAAAGATATTTCTCCTCTCTCCTCTTCTTTTGCAATCTTGTTTTATCTTCTCCTACCTCTCCTTTCTTCTGAACGAAAGACAGATCTTTCTCCATCGGTGCACAGCTTATACAAATCGATGGCTTAATCTGTCGTAACAAACAAGTGAGCAGCGCCTTGCCTCTTTCCGCTTCCTTTTCCACCGCAGCTAAAACACTCTGCTAATAACAGAAAGAATAAAATAAAAAGGCCCATGGACCAAAACTCTCATCCACTTTCTTAGTGATCTCACTTTTTTATTAACGTGTGAATCTAATCTGATGAAATGCGGCCACGTCTGGTTCAAGACACATTGCAGATTCCTAACACAGAAGGGAGCGATCCCTTGGTTACACGCAGCAATTTCCATGGGGATGACATGGATCAGCAGGTGCTCTCAATGCAGCTCCCATGCAGCCATGCATCCCTTATTGCGACAGGAAACGCCATGCACTCAGCACAGCAGGAAAAGGTCAAGATCCACTATCAGAGCTAAATGGAGAGAATCCTATTCAATAGTTGAATATATGCCATGTCCTGGATAAAGGTAAGGTAAATAAGACAAATCTAAGAGGTTTTAAGTGTCTGAGACCATTTCCCTTTTGTTCATCGCCTCGGGAAATCAATGACAACAAAGACAACGGCACTTTAAAAGGGTCTTGGATTCAGTGCACAGGACATGCTAGCTCCATTAAACAATTTATGCACTTACACATGATGGTATAAAATAATTGAATTTATCTCCTCTCCAAGCCAGCACACTTAATGATACACTATAGACTATAAAATGCTTGCCCCCTTTTTTTTCCTGTTTCGGAACACTTTGCTTGAAAAATGGAATGGGGAAATGCAGAATAAAACAGCATCAGTCTAGGTGTGCCTGCTGCTGATGCAGAAATGAGCAAATGTGTATTTTAATTTGTGTGTACTTTTTTTTCAGCCATTGCCAGACAATTACTCTTTTGATGCTCTGTGACTCCTTCACAAAAGGAAAAAAAGCCCCATCAAGAGGCCTGGGGGTAGTGCTTTTTCCTCCTGAAGAACCGTTTGTCCCCAGATGAAAAGCACAATAAACTCTGAGCAGCACGCATGGCTGAGATTACAAGTAGGAGGAACTGAATTGATAAATTAGTTCAGCAAACGTGCAAACTGATTACCGCGTCTGTGCTGCCATATAATCCATCAGGCACACACTGGCGAGCACATGCACAGAAACAGAGTGAGCCAAGAGTATCTGGGACAGACTGCTGGAGTTCTGCTCTGTGGGGGAATGCTCTGCAGTGGCTGTAAGTAAAAGGTATTGAGCTGCTGACTGCAGACAGAAAGATCCGTGAGCACTGACGATTACAGCATAGCTAGGGTTATTCAGCAAAGTCTGGTCTGAATCAACACACATAGTGTTATCTAAAAACACCAATGGACCTTTATCAGACCATAGCTAAACCCTGGGCAACTGGACACCTCTGATTAAGATGCAAATACAGAGCAGAGCATGCTGGACTGATTTCAAATTGGCAATGCTGTGAAATGTAGACGTATATAGACATCCAAATATTGTTGTTTCCGCTGTCCTTATTTCAGCTCAGGTTGTATCCTCTGCCCTTCCCTGGTTTGACGGTTGTGGATCAAGCACCTACCATAATCCCTGATTAACATCCTCCCTAAATGCCCCATAAATCCATCCCAATGACAAATAAACTAACACTACTATGGTCCCCAACAGTTGGTGCTTGGCGGATATCTAAATGGAATGTACCAGACTTCAGGATATTTATACCGTATTTCCCTCAGTTACCTCAGTAAGAACAATTTAGTGGGGCTTACATAGAAACTAGAACTGAGAGATTAAGGCAATGACTGGTATGCAGAGAGAAGACCTCATGCAAGCCTAGCATGATCTCACACTAAACAGATGCTAGCTGCTAACTCTTCACAAGTAGCTGATAATGAAATACAATACTGTTATAATATAGCAGGCCAGTGTATAACTTTCTCTAACTGACAACGTAACAAAACTGCCTAGGAGTGCATGTTAACAAGCTGGACGAATGGTATTCAGTGAGGCCCACCTGTGCGCTTCTGGAAAATAGAGTATGTGGCCATTATCTTCTCCAATGACGTGGCTGCAACAGTGGCTGGCCCTGTGGGTATTATAAAATTGTCAGGTTCTTGAGAGCAGACTCATCTGGACCAGTTATGCTCTAACAGTTCAGAGGTCACATGAAGTTAAACTTAACGGCCTTTCAGGGACATTACAGAGGAACGGAGCCAACTCCTAAACATGGCTCTTTCTTTTCTCCAAAGCCTCAGTCCAAAAGTGCAGCTGATGTTGGAACACTGTGCTGGACTTTGGTAGAAAAATGTCTAATGATGTGATGTTCATCAATCAAGGCACAGATGGCTTCTGAAAGACAGTGTCAGCAGTGACAAAGCAGCGTCCATCCACCTCTCTTTGCACAATGTGGATTTTATCAAATTCGATCCATTCTGTCCAAGACACACCAATGCCTTTTACGCTGTCACCCTCGAAGCCTTGCCAATGATGGATAAACAATATTTTTTCCACCCTCTCTCTCTTTCCCTCTCTGGAGGTGAAGGGGTGGGGGTGCAGGGGGTTGTCTATCCACAATGACCAGCCCAAAAGAGTTGCCTGCCCCATATCCCAGGGGCCTGTCAGTGGGGTAATTGATGATGTTTTCATTACAAGATGTGGGAGCAGGGGAGCTCATCCTGCCTCAATGGGCAGCCACAGCCCTAAGATTGACTCAGCTGTCTCTTCTTTGACACCACCTTTTATAAAAAGCATCAAGTCATTGCTTTCAAATGTCTCACACACAAATAAACTTGTATCCTCACTCTCAAACAAAAACACCACGGAGACCAAAACAGTTTCAACAGCTGATGTAGAGTCCCAGTTGGCTGCAAGTAACATAGTAAAATGGCAAAGACACACAGTTCAGAAGAATATAAAGTACAGAGGGAGGAAAGAAAGAAACCTTTTTTTTTTTTTCAAACATCCACAATGCTTGATCCTGACTGTTTGAAGAATTCCTTGAAGCTATTTCAAATTCGTGGCGCCTCCAGAACTCACCGCTACTTTGATGAAATTAAGAAATAACCAGCGACCTTAGGCTGCTAAATTCAATTTTCAAATATTAATCTGCACCGACTTTCTGCTTGGTAAAAAAAATAAAATAAAATAGAACGAATGTAAAAACAATATACACTCCAATGAACAACTTGTTAGGAGTGGCTGGCTTCAGACATTTGATTTGTGTTGAGGTTTGGACTTGTGTGGTAAAGAAGAGAGAAAACTTGAGAGTAGGGCTCTATACCAAAGCAAATGTGAATTGCCACACTGGGGTTACCATGGGTGTGCCTACATCCTAGGGCTTTGGCAATAAACAACCACGGGCTAATGGCATCTGAGGCCTGGTTGACCTCTGACCTCTAATGGCTGGGGTGGCTTTTTTGACAAGGCCATTCAGAGTAGGCTCTTGGCTAACTGTTACCATGCCTAAAGTTTGTTTACAAGGACGTCAGTCTTCTTGACAAAGAAGAGTCAGCCGGGAGCCTCACTTGCAATAATTGGCATCCATGTTTTATGGCGATACAAAATGGATGCTATGATGTAATGCAGAAAGGTTTAGTTCACCCAAAAATTAAAATGATGACATTAATGACCTCTGGAGCTTTGGAGCAAGGTTTAGGATATTTTAGATTTAGTCAGAGAGCTCTCTGACCCTCCATTGAAAATGTATGGTATACTGTCGATGTCCAGAAAGGTAATAAAAACATCTTCAAAGTCCATGTGACATCAAAGGGTCAGTTAGAATAGAAAATTCTAGAAGAGAAATTTAACAGTAAATTAACTTAAAAAGTGAATTAAAATGGACATGTAGGAAATTTCAATGCTTTGTGCCAAATGTATGCCACCCCATCAGTGTGGTTTTAAAGTAAAACCAAAAAGTCCAGCCTCATGAAAATCCCTCTGTGCTTTCCAAGCACTAGTTTTTGAGGAGGTCATATGCTGAACATCTGTAATTTTGCCCAGGATATTATCAGCAGGTCAACTAGAACCCTACTCTTTCCCCTCGACTCCAGCCTCCAACTATGGGGCAACAAATTCAGCCCAACTCCCCAAAGAGGACACAGCCCGTTCCTCCTCCAGTTCAGGGCTCTCTGCACGATTCAGTCCATTGAGTGCAGAAATGAGTTATAGTGTTCTTCACACCTGGTTCTGCTCAAGATGCAGCACAGCTGAGGTTTGGCAAAATATACTCCCAGCTAGTAAGAGAAAAACAAGAATGTTGCCTCCACCAGAATTGTTAAATGTGTTTGAAGAAGGTGCTAAATTGGAGCCTAATTGCATTAAAAACGATTATGCCTTCCAGTTTTATTTCGAACACAAGCGGCATGTAAAATGAGGGGGAAATGGGCGATTGCATTTTGTGCTGTGGTTTGCTTTTTACGAGCTGTGATGGAGGCTCCCTCACTTTCTCTGGTGCTGTATACAAACAGAATGAAGCCCAGAGCCCAGCGTGCCAGCCTAATATTCGGCTGTTCCACGATCGGTCCTCATAGCAACAATCTGAAGCCTGGCTTTCATCTAATTACTCTATCACATCATTTTGCAAATTGCCCTTTCACTGGGGAGTTGAGTGCAAAAACATAAGCACAGCAGGATTCGGGGCAATGGCTTCCATTTATTACTCATTTCTCGTTAAATTAAACAAGAAAATACTGTTTGTGAGATAGAGAGTTAAAATCAGGAGGGAACAAGGAATGGGAAGGAGGGGGGCAAAGAGTCCAATTTCACGGCCACAGGAACAGGAAAGCTGCTCAGTGCACCCAACATTCCTCTCCAGGATGCCTGGCACAATCACACTGTCTTTGCTTAGATTAAAAAAAAGAAAAAGATAAGATAAGGGCCTCTTATTTTGTTTTTGCTGTTGTTGCTGTTTTTTTTTTTGTTTTTTTTTCAGTTCACCACAAAGTTTATTTGGAATGTGTTCACACCAGCTTTACAGCATGCTAAAAGTGGCAAGTAATTAGCTAACATCTCTCGATCTCATTCTCCATACTATTCTCAGAACTGCAAACGCCCGCTTCCAAGCCAGCTAATAACCAGGGATTGAAAACAACTGATTAAAGTTCAGCTTCAGGGTGTTGCTACCCCATAAACCTTCCACCGTCTCCTCTAAATCTCTCTCCGTTCTACATATTGTTTCCTATCCTCCTCTCTTCCACCGAATGATACAATAATCTCGTACTGCCACCCACTTCACACACTTCCTTCTCAGCACAATGGCTTCACTGGTTGATTCATGTGACGTGTAAAGAGTGCATTCTTGCTGCAGTTCGGTTGTAAACTGCGAGAAATATGTAATCTATATTTCTCTGAAGGCTATAATCTCTGTGTGTTGTTTGTGCCGCTTCCTAATTGCCGCTGTCTTTATCTCCGAGGGCCAGACCTGGGGACTGTTTCTTTACACATCGATTCAGAGGAAAAGGGACACAGGTTCAGCAACTACCATTTCCAACAATCCCGTGCTCTCACACTTTCTCCTATATCTTTGTGGCCCCACTTGAGACTTTCTGACTTCCTTTTAGTAAAAGCAGGTTGGAGACGGAAGGCGAGAAGACTGCATTGTCCGTAAGTTCAGTCATCCATGCCTCACGTCCTGCATGTTGTTTTGTTCTCCACACAAACGCTGAGCTGTCAGAGTGAAGCATTCGGAGCAGAGAGTGACATTAGTCTAATTTCCCGAGTTTGCCGTAAGGAGCGCTGTGCAAACCTATTAACGGCAGAGACCAAAAGTGTTTCCATTTATGTTTCGATCTGACTGTCTGTCTCAGTATTAAAGTTTCATTCCTTTCTCTCACATTTTTCTGTCTCTCAGTCTATCTCTCTTTTTCTCCCATGCTTCCTTCTCAGACACTTTAGTTGGAGTACTGATGCCATGTTATTGGTTTCTCTATTTTATTTTATTTTTGTCATCTCACGCATGAGTAAAAAAAAAATTTAAAAAAATAATAATAATCAAAAAAAAAAAAAAAAAATATATATATATATATATATATATGGCAATAAATATATGGCAAGTTACATTCCTAAGTTTAATCCTTAAGGTTAGGGTTTAAGCAATAGTAAGAGTAGTATTCTTAAGCCTTAAATAAACCCTAACCATATGTTACATTTAGACATTTTTATAATAATAATAATATTTACTATTCTTTTTTACGTTCAAGCTGTCCAAAAAGGGTGGTTTTGTCAGATTTAGCAATCTTCCTTGTGACAACATTGTCCCTACAGTATAGTTAAACACACTTGAGACCAAGAACAAGTCCTCAGTGACACAATACTGTCCATTATATTGGTCAGCCAAGGCAAACAGGAAACTAAACTTCCATCAGTCTGTGCTCCTGTGGGTATTCCACATTGTTGTTCGTGTGTACGTATGTGTGTGTGCGCCTGTGTGAACTGGCAAATGGCTTTCTTTTCACACACCTTTCTCTTGGGGCCGCTAAAGGTGGTAGTTGGTGGGGGTTTGAGAGTATGTATGTGTGTTGGGGGCGTGCTTGAAGCAGGTGAATCTCTGGGGTACTCGGGCGTATTTCTGTGGCACAGATGTAGGAATGGAGGGGCCAAGAGGGAGTGAGCATGTGGGGGATTTTGGCACTGATAAAATGCACTGCCTTTTGACTGCAGAAACACATTTCCTTTCAACACCTAAAAATACATGTTGCTGGGCCATAATAGCTACAAATGAATGAAGGCTTAAGTAGTATGTTTATAAAAAAGAAAAAAAAAATCACTGTCTTTAATTAAGAGACATTATTATTATGATGCAGGCTCTGCACCTCTTTGTATGGGAGAGAGAAAGGCTGGCAGAGGTGTGTTAAGCCTGTGAGAAGCGTAGATATATGGAGATAAGTGGTGTCTTGACAGCACTCCGATTACTTTGTGGTAAATGAAATAGAGGAAGTGAAATCCATCAAAGCAAGAGGAAGAGCCAACCACATCAATGGCCCATGCTGCTCTATCACTTCTCTATGGCAGGTGTAGACAGCCAAAGTAACTAACCACCAGTCCCAAAAACACATTCAACTAACCGGCTAACTCAGTTCTGATCATGCAACCTTGTGCAATCTACAATGGGCCCGAAAAGTATTTAGATGCTTGCACCACTTCTTTTAGTCTTTATTTTGAACATCATATTAGATTAGGTTAGATTCAACGTTATTGTCATTGCAAATGTAAGGTACAAGGCAAACTTATTTAGTTTTTTCAACTTTGACAAACTTTGGCAGCTAATATCGCTTTAGTGCCCAAATATTTTTGGAGCTATTGATGTATCATATCCCTATCTCCAGATACAAATTTTACTGAGATTTCCTACAATTCTCCACAAATAACAGTAGAAAAGAATATAAAACAACAGCTTACGTCTGTATCAATCTCTGCTATCTTTAGCTTAAGGCTGTTTTTTTTCTTTAAAACTTAAGAGAGTATGTGGTTAAGTCTAGGAAAGATAAAGTAAATTGTGTGTGTGTGTGTGTATGTGTGTGTGTGAGCAAGCATGTGTGTAGCATTAGCACTACATTTGACCATTTTAGTGGCTTTGAAGTAAAGCATACAGAATTGGCTGTAGAAGGCCCAAAGAGAAGCAGGAAGAGGAAAGATCACTCTACTGGACTCACTGTCAAGTGCTGGAAGAGCCATGCTCTCATGATGTTGGTCGCCACTTTAGGGAAGATACCACGTTTTTTATTCCTCTTCTTCTCCTTGTCGGGGTCGTCATCATCTCCCGTGCTAGGTGACGCCACACTGTTGTCCAGCCCGTCACCTGTCACAAACACACAGCGAGTCAGTGGACAGTCAGTTCCTGGACAGTAGCAGGGTAAGTAGATAACAGGCAACAATAGTGCCTCAGTGTAGCTTTAAAAGCGTCATATCTGAATGCATTCATTTTTAATACTTCTATAAATAACCACCACACAAATGAGAGAGAGAGAGAGAGAGAGAGAGAGAGAGAGCGTACAATGGACTTGTAAGGTCGCATTTCCCCCCTGCCTTCCAACACAGTGAGTCACCAAAGAATCGAAAATGACAGAGAGATTTAGTCTTCATTATCCTAGAAAAATATTGATTGAAGCTCGCCTTTTTTACCTCAGGTGGGGGAGTTACACACTATGAAAGAGAGGAAGGAGGGGGGTGAATACAACTGCTGCACAAAACGGCAGCTTTTCAAAGAGCTGCATTGTAATAACAATGCTGCATGGGTGCTTTCAGCAACCTGTGGGTCCTCGATAAGGCTTTATAATGGGCCGTTCAACATACCAGAGCAGAGGAGATGGCTTACCTCGCCTTTTCACCTTCATGTTGCCGGTTTGCTTGCGTATGCTGATTTTATTCCTATCTCCAATTATTTTACGCACTCTCCCTCAATGAGAGCCCAAGCTCACCACTGAGAAAGCTTTCCATAACTGTTATTATGAACCCACGATTCAGATAATACACCATAAAAGAAACACAAGCGAGCCAAACAACTGCGCACTGCAAGGGTTTCAATAGCGTTGGCACAGGAATGGAGAGAGTAACTTATTGATTACGTATAAAGCACTTCCAAAAGCCCCAGTGCTATTCGTACAGAGAGATTATGGAGGGTTAATTCTTTCTCTCGCTGTAGCTTTCAGTCAGCGACATAAGGCACCTGTATCATTGATAATTAATGGAAATGTCTGCAGTAATCCGGTTGGAGATAATTTTTTTTTTCCCAGCTCCATGCATCAATAGAATAATCAAGGGTCTAAAAGAGTCTTTGCTCCCCATTACCCCAGGCAAAAGAATTCCTGAAAGCATGCCTTGCGGGCACCTGAATTATATACGCCATTAGGAGAGCGAAGGCTTTCTACATTCCATATAAAACACTCCGCCAGCCCTCTCCACCTAGGAGAGAAGCCCCAGAAAAGACGGAGATTTTTTAAGTGAAGACTTATGTAGATACAATGGCTTTGCCTTTTACACAAGGGCACTTTCCCTCAGTCAGTCACTTACTGAGAAACTGACCGGAGCTGAATCGCCCTCCCCTCAAGACACACAGGCACAAGAAAAATGACTTTAAGACGTCAAAGGCAAGTTTCAATTACATAATTTACAGATGCCAAGAAAAACCTAGCTTAGAGAGCAGTTTGTCTTCTGAATGTTTTTAGGCAAATATAACTTCTCAGCTCCCATCTGCAAAGGCAGTGGCATCGCTGGTTTGTAATCTAAGACACCATTTTCATTAGAATCAAATGCTCTAAATCCGGTGTAAAGACTAGTTTGTGTTCAGTAAAGCCTAAAACAATAAACTCAGGGCTTGTCCCATGTGAGTTAGCAAAACACTGGATATCAGGTCAGACAGAGGAAGAAGGAAGGGGGCTATGACAAAAGAGTAAAAGACGGCAGGGTGAGTGATGACTGAGGTAACTCCATTGCATGTGTGCTCTCCTGAGCTTATGTCTTCCACCTCTTCTAGCCATTTTGAACTATTTAACCTCCCTTCCCCAATATTTTTCCTTAAAAACTGACCTCTGAAGGCCTAGACCTTCAAGGCAAAACGGGGAGAGAAACGAAAGCTGTCAAGTTTATTGGAATTTCCATTTTTGACGCAATTTGATACTGATTCAACTCGAGCCTGGGACTCATTTCACCTCTCTTTTAGAGTTGCGATGTCATTGTAAGCACATTGTGGAGTCTATAAAGTTAGGTTTTTAGACAATACTTCTTAATACTTCAATTCTTTTATATCCTATGAAAAAATGAAAGGTGATTTTAGCCATTTTGCTCATTTTAACACCTCTCACCAAAACCCTACCCTCCAAAATCATGTCAGCAAAGCCAAACATTCAAAATATTTTACAAGAAGAGAGCATTTCTGATTGGCTTAAA
This sequence comes from Carassius auratus, assembly GCF_003368295.1. Taxonomy (NCBI): domain Eukaryota; kingdom Metazoa; phylum Chordata; class Actinopteri; order Cypriniformes; family Cyprinidae; genus Carassius; species Carassius auratus. The sequence goes on along the minus strand of NC_039255.1, from coordinate 23,969,187 downwards.
TCCTTTCTCTCCCCTCACACTTTTTGTTGTTATTTTTTGCCGTTTACAGAGCCTAGGGTTGTCCAAGATATGTGAGTTTTCTTAGGACACCTATTTTAGTGTCTCAGGAAGAAATATTTGCCAATCGCTGTCAGTTTCATTGGTATTTCCATCTTCGATGCAGTTTGATACCAGTTCACCTAGATCTGGTTCGTCTTGGGCTAATTCTGCATCTATTTTAGTGTAGGCACAAGCATATGTCAATGTCTATACGGCGCTGTTGTGTCAAAATGTCGGCCCGTTGCCGAGCTTCTGCACTCTTCCCGCGCCAAATAAAGACGAATGATGGTGGCGAGACTGAAAAGGTGGAAATAATCATAAAAATGATGCTAGTCCATAAACAAGCTCACAGCCTCATTAGTCCAGCAGCAGGCTCCACTGGCAGATTTATGCGTCTTTTCGCTGATGCCATGAGGAAATGCCACGGGCGAACTTTGGCCAACTGCTAATGGGTTATGACAGCGTCTTAGCAACTACTGCAGGGAGGGGGGATGCTCGGTCCGGTTCGCCACTGACAGGGAGGAAAATGTCATCTCATCTGGCCATGTGTGGTGGAGTCTATGCAGCAATTAGAGAGCAGTCCAGTGACTGGAGCAGGCCAGAGGCTGAGGAGGATGCCCCGCGGCTAACCAGGGAGAGAATTTTTTATGACCCCCTCGTACACGCGCACACACATCCACGCGTGAGATCAGCCTGTGACGCTCTAGCTGCCTGACTGCTGCTAGAATCAGGTTAGCTTCCAACATGCCTTTGTCAGCCAGCTCTTCTGATTGGCTCATCCGCTCCATCTCAATACCTGTCTCCCTCTCTCTCTCTCTCTCTCTCTCTCTCTCTCTCCCTCTCCCTCTATCCCTTGCTCTCACTCTCGCTCTCTCTCTCTCCCCACCACTCTCTCTTACTTAAGGCATTTTCTGACATTATCAGAAAGATGTGGGCTAATCTGTTATGAGCTGATTACTCAAAAAGGGCACTACCTGTTCCTCTCGCCTTGTGAATCCAAAACTCCAAAGTGTCAGCCATTTTTCTGCTGCTTTACAAATTAGCAGAGTGGCACTTCCGAGTCATCGAGCACATTTTGTGTCACTATGTCAAATGTTCATGTACATGCTACAAGAAAGATGACTTGAGATGACGTTTTTTAAATGGAAATCTATCACCTTTGCTGACGAGACTTTGGAAATGGGGCTACCTGTGCAATGGAAAACAGGGGAAGGTTATTTTTGCAATGCTGCAATGAAATAATAATAATTTATATAAAAACAGTAAAATTACAATCCTAGTAATGCAGATCTTCTCTTTCAAACATTAAACCAAAGAGGTTTTTATTTTATTTATTTTTCTTTTTTTGTGGAAAACTGCAAAGAAACGTATTTTTTGAAATGCTTATGATTTACTGTAAAATCCATTCTCATTACAAACTTGGGAAGATGATTGGCATGTTGCATTTTCAAATGCACGTCATATGCGACTCACATCACTTGCCGTTACGCAGTGAAGTTTGTGCGGTCCAGCATTTACTGCGAACTGTAAAAAGATCACAGTGCTGTGCTTCACTCTGAAATACACAGCGCATCAGATTTTATTTGTATATATTTACAACTAATTGTGCTAAACCATATCACATGCCCAGTCATTGTTAAAAAGTAATTAAATTTGGCATGTAAGTTCTGTTTTCATATGCTGTCCAATGCTAATTTTTACGTGCATTTGGTGCTTGGCGAGTGTTAAATTTAGGCCCTGGTTATAAGTCAGGCTGTCATAGTTTATGCAGTAGTTTCTTGCCCAATTTTAACAAGTGTTTTGACCAAATTTTATTGTCCATGGTCTGATGGATTGGGCCAAGCTGTGGAAACAGATTGGCTTTTGCTTTACACCACATTTGGTCCATGGATGATTTCTAGAGCACCTCTGGCCTCTCCCTGCGGTGGGTGTCAGGTGACCTGTACTGCTCTCACACTCTCCCTTAGCATTCAAACACACTCTCATATGACTGTGCTATGGCTTTCCTGGTCCTGCAAAATCTCAGCCTTAAGGGCCCGTCATCCGCCTTCTTTTCACTGTGCACACATTCACACAAGTTCACACACACCTCACTCTAACTCACACACACAGGGTTGCATATAAAGAGAGTGGGTGAATGGCTAAAAGGGGAGGGTCTGGGAAGAAAAGATAAAGCGGGGTTCTTTGTATTCAGGCCATTCTCATGGTTAGAATAGACCAGGCAGTGGGGGTTCCCTCTGCATGGGTCACAAGCCCCTCCCACCTCAATTTTTTTTTTTTTTAGAACATGCAGGAATTCCTGTGGTATGATTCCCAACAAGAGACACTTAGATTAGCAGGGAGCTTGCCGTGCACGCTTGCCCCACCATACATTTTCTGTTCCTAAAATACATGCAAAAATTAGTAGCGGTCTGCTGACTGCAATCACTCCCTCCTCTAGCAAAATGGCCTGAGCTCTTCTAGTTTCTGACTTGGAAGGATAAATATAAAGGAAAGTAGAGGGTTTAATGAGATGCAACATGGTGGCAATGCGGCAGATCTTTAGCTATGTTGACTTTGCTTGCCTCTTTATCACTTGTGTCTTGTGATACTTCCATGCACAGCTGTGCATATGTGTGTATTTATGCTGAACTTGCTAAGATAAATACTTGTATTATTTATAATTATATAGAAAAAAATAGTATGTAAATAGTATGTAACTACACAGGATTCATTTGAAATAATGACAGTAAATAATGACAGTTTTGAATAACTGCAGGCATTGTAAATGATGATAATAATGCCTTTTCTTTCACATATGATGACACTGACAGATCTGTAATTCATAATTTGGGGGGGGGGGTTGTAATTACAAGTTTTTCTTCCATACATCGTGTGTCTGTCATCGCATCACAGCGGGGATAACAGAGAGGGTAATAAGTGCATGATGTTGCTCATATTTAGCGTTATAATGACTCTAATTAAACAGAGTCAGCCGCGACAGTTCTAGCTGAGAGCTCCTCATGCATATTCCCAGGTCTCAGGGATCAGGCGGCTGACATACCCACAGGTGATGGCAAAAATGTCATTGCAAATGTTACGGCTCTCTTTCGTCCGTGTCTGTGTAGGGGTCACTTCCACTGAAGCCCCTGACACGTTGGAAAGCGTACTGAGGCCCAGGGGCACAAACACAGCATTAAACTGAGGTCTCTCTCACTCTCTCCCCTTCCCTCCCCTGCTTCTTTTTTCATTCTTCCTCTGGTCCATGTGTCGAGGGGGGGGAAATGGTCAAATGAAAGTGTAAGGCCCTGAGTTTACCCTTTCATGTCAAGCACTTTTACTGTGTAACTATTGATTTTTCTCCTTTGCAATTTTTTTTTAATCTGAAGATATAAGGCGGGCAGAAAAGACAGGCTGGTGAGGTTCAAACGGGAACACTTTAAGAGTCCTCTGATTCCACCGAGGCAACACACACACACTCTCTCAAAGAGTACATATACTCTATTCTCCCTCTCTCTCTCCCTCGCGCTCTCTTTCTCTCTCAGACAGCTTTTGACACCTTCTCCAGGGCCAGCTTTGTTCGATATCCAGGCAGACCGGATGGCTGAGAGGAAAGTGTTTTTTAAAAAAGGAACATGGCTCGCAACAAAAGCTAAGAGCCTTCGCTGGCTCTCAACAACAGCACTACTGCAGCAAACTGCCTGGAATTCAACTCATCTGAACGCTTTAAACCGCCCATCATCTTCTCTGGGTAAAACTGAAACAATAAACACAGCCAAATAAAGACATGACACCCATCCTCTGACTCTGAAATATAAAATTCAGTTGAGCATGGCAACTTTTCAATATAGGTAACAGACAGGGGCCTGGAGACAAACTGTTTTGTATTGTTCCTTTGTGTTTTTTGGTTATTTTGGTAATGAGCGAAATGGAAACAGAGCCGTATGGCTAACTATGGCTCTTCAAGATTGGCTTCTGGCAGATCATTTTCCACATGGCAGCTATCTAAATGACACAGGCTAAGATAAGTGCTCTAATGCACAGGGATTTCCCCCAACAACAGCGTATTGCCATCCATTGGGCTGTAGGACAGTAGATAATATGAGGGTATTTCACTTCTAATAATAGCCTGCTTGGCTTCCCCTGCATTGATTAAATGTAGTTAACATTGAGAATGAATTGTACGGCAGAATTACACATGATGATCCCTGCTTAAAAGAAAAGGGCGACACTGTTATTACTGAAGAGACGGAGGAAAATAAAGTAATTCAAGTGAACTGTAACATCAAATGGCTTTTCTGTCGTTGATAGGCAGCTTTTCATTTAGATCGGTGGATACATTATGTCCAAACATACTGCAGTTTAACAAAGACCTCCATTTCACTTAAGGAGTCTGTAATAGCTGGAGAAAGCTAACAGTTAGCACTGCTATTCATCTCAATTGCATCTGCTTAGCTAGGATTTATTTATTTACGTATTTATCTATTTTTGTTTCATATTTATTTTTTATTGTAATTTTTTTTGTAGGAACTGAACTGTTTATACGACGTTTTCAGCCAAAAACGCTAAACTTCTTATTCGTTTTGCAGATTTATTTACACGATAACTGCGGTTTGGATACTGAAAACACGTATTTTTGAAAACAGGTTTCAAAGTGCAAGTTTTAAAAAAATGCCACCATTGTCATTTCCATTTAAACACCCAATACGGAGATCTTTGGAAACGGTGACATCATGCACATGCGTAGAATGTGTTAGGTATGTAGACATGCGCAGTACGTATCGATTTTAAAGGCAAATGCTAACAAACATACACAACAATGGCGGAGTACATGGAGCTGTTGTTGCTGCTCAAGAGTTTGCTAATGTTTCTTCAGCAAAGTGTGGATTTACTTCACAAATATGACAACCAGCGGAGATGCATCATATACAACATATAATCATCAGTTCCCTACAGGTACTGTTTACTAACAAGGTGACAGTGCCAACTACTGGCCTGGCATACATAATACAGACTTTTTGGCTGTTTTCGCGGATATGTGTAAAAGCTAATAGTTTTGAAAACGTTGTCGTGTATAAGTGAAACTTGTTAAAAATGCAAGAGAAAAGAAATTCAATTTCTGACTAAATCATTGTTTTGTAAATATAACCTAACACATAAATGCCTAAAGAGCTGCAGGAAAAAATTACATCCTTACACGCTAAAAACAGATTCAATACAAGACTACACTTTCAAGCATTTTGTTACTGACTTTTCTATAGCTATATAACAAAAAAAAAAATATAAATACAAAAACAGAAATATTATATATTTTCATTTTGGCTATGTCAGTCAGAATACAATACCCGCTTTGAGTAACTCTCAGTAGATAAATAGTGTAATTACAGCAACTACAATCAGGGGTGAATGAACTCATGCTGACTGCCAAACACTGACCCCTTGATTATGAGTAATGGTTAGGAATAAAGATATGCAAAAGAATAAAGAATGAGGAAAAAAATGTCATTCGAGGACAAATTGTAACATCAGGTGTCATTTCTGTCTTTCATATGCTGTCCTTCATTCAAAGTGACAAATATGTTATGCCTATACATACTGCAGTCTAACGAAGGCCTCGTTTTCACCCATCAGACATGCTAAGGCCACAGGAAGTGGAGCAGAGGGATTGTGGGGGAACTGTAGTTCTATCATCTTGGGGTGAAATAGGGAGATAAGGCTCAAGGCTGGAAATGACGGAAACAAGAGCTGGGCTGAACGTCTGCTTCCTGACAGCAACAGAGCAGGGGCGGCTGGACGTGGGCGATACCATTACATCTCAGCTGTGCAGTACTCTATTGAGAACATGAACACAAACACGCACTAACCATTCTTGGGACTTTTTTTTAGCCATTTTTTCAGTTATCAACCTGGGAATCTTTCTGGTTCCTGGCATTCTTTGACTCATTTGGGTTCCCAGGGCATGGCTGGTGATCAGGTTACCTCTCGCAAAAAACAAAAAAAACCTAAGTGCATGCATGCTTGCACACACATGCATTCACTCTCTCTCAAGCACAGATTAAGGCAAACACACCCTCTCTCCATACACATACACACCCTCTAAAAGTATACACACTTTTGTTTGTTTGTTATCTCTTTTTCACTCCTTAAAAAAAATGCTTGAGGAGGTCTTTATCTTTCCGCCTAAATCCCTTCAGCAGGTCTCCATGTCAAAAGACCAGTGCTGTGTTCTGGGAGAGGATTGTTTAGTAAGGGTCAGTCCTGGGTCAAGCTTTCGGCCTGTTGTTAACACAGCCCTCCCCCTTGTGCTTTTTGCATCGGTCTCCATCTGCACACACCTATGTCCACCGCAACTCCAAAACTCTAGCACCCCAGCAAATAATCCCTCTCTGTGAGAAGTCTCTGGTGGCAAATACAAAGGTCAAATAGCTTTAGCACACAGTGCAAGGGAAGCCAAATTCCCCAAATATGGAGCTTTGGTGGTGTTTGCTTGCATGAAATTGGCTTTCTGGGGTGTCTCCAAATAGGCCTGGTCAATACCTTTGTTTTTTGTTTTTGTTTTTTTTGTTAGGCTTCATGCAATAATGGTCTTTGTGATAGAAGTTCTGACATGCCAAAATTAATTATTTGGTGTCAAGTGGTATAGGAAAATTGTTTTTCATTGAGTTAAATTAACATGTAAGGAAAAAAAAGCAAGTGACATACCAAAGGCTCTGGAAAAATCAATAAATTTGAAGAGGATGACATATGGAGGAAAAAACTGACTATCAGAGGGTACAATCAGTAAAATATGACCTGCTTCCAAGCATCTCCTCTTCATATCTCTTCTGGACAGCACACATTTCTTTGTAACAGTCCCAGGACCTCACATGCACAGTCCCTATCAGCAGGAAAATATTCCTCACGCAGTATAATCAGTTGGGCAGCATATGGCAAACTAGCAGCAGGCTACTCATCCTCATCCTCTTTGGATGCTAAAATTAGCACAATACTGTTTGTGGCTTTAAGCTGGACTCAAACCCACTGTGATACCGCTAATAAAAATACTGTCCTCCTGCTTAGAGAAAGAATGTACATCCCCACAGATCATAGGAGGATTATCCTGCTGGGATAATGTTTTTTCCTCCGATGGCTGCAGAAAGATTTATATTTTTAATCTAATGCTATTTAGAAACACTCTATCAGGCGGTCATCTGGTTGACTAGAATAGAAAAGTTGGATGTGTGCGTATCTGATTGTAGACACCCGGTGGGTGCACACTGCTTCTCCCAGGTCATGCTGAGTAATGTTCACTCAGGTCTTCTACAGCAGACCTAATGCATTGTGACACGTCAGTGATGAGCTGCGCTGATTTCTGTCAAATTCACATGAACCTCTCCAGCACAGATCAGATGACAGATGGATTTTTCCAAATGGAGCAAAGGGGTTTCCCAGCTATTAGAGGCAAATCAGGAAAAAGCAACATAAATTGCAGAACATAACATGACCCCTCTTAACAGTGACCCTGCATCTGACAAATTAACAGTGAATGAAGTGAACATCTCAAGTATTTATTAGAAATTGAACTCTTTTTACTAGCTATTTCAATCATCAGCTATCACCATTCTATCAAAGACAATCTAATAGTTCTGCAGTTGCTCTGAACTTAAAGTAACACTAACCAGAATATCTAATGAAAGAGCAAATATATTCAATTTTGAGAATGTACAAGCAGATGAGCGAAAATGACAGTGAGTGGCTGTAAAGGGAATATTTAGCAAACACCAAAAATCTGGTTTTGGCAAAAAAAAAAAAAAAAAGGATTGGTTTAGAATGACTTCCTGTACACATGGAGACAGATGCAAAGTGTCTACATCATTAACGCACCACAATTATAGCATTTGATCTAAATTTAACAGCTGCTTCCCACTTAAACTGAACATCACATAGCAAATGAGTCCAACCCGAACCTCCCTTTCCCTGAGGCTAAACATCCTTAAAGGTGAAGAGTGTAATTTCCACACTATTAGTTGTACCATAGAGAATTACAAAAATTATGACTTTCAAACATGTTTGAAATACCCCCCGCTCTTCCACTCTTAGAACAAACAACCAGTCCTGCCCCACAACATTGGCAGAGACAGTTTTGGTTGCTTGAATAAGTACAATTTTTTTTAGGTGCCGCTAGAGGCACAGAAATACATCACTTCACCTTTAAGAGGTCAACGAGAAGAGATGCAACATTGTCACATTAAACCAAGTTATTATTATACATATTAAAAAAAAAAGTTGATAGAAGAAGAAGAAGAAGAAGAAGAAGATGTCAGCAGTGCTACAGCTAGCCATCTCCCAGAGTTCACTTGATCATGGGTGGGGATGGGGGCAGAAGAGAAGTATACTTCAGCAGTTAAATCCCAGATCAAACAGAAGAGCAAACACAACAGTGACACTATATCATACCAGCTTTATGAGTATTATCTGCCCAGAGACAAGGTTCTCAATCAGGCTCTGAAAGCTTGTCAAATGCAATGATTAGGAAAGCAGAAGAAACGGCTGATATATGGAGAAAGGAGGGGGGCAGGTTGTTTACTTGCACTTTCTCACTTTTCACTCTCTTTTTTCCCACATGACACAGGACATCAACCTAATCCCAAAGGCAAACTACCCCTTGGTGTGGGAACCAGTGGCATTTCCCCTTTTTGTCACCATGGGGCCGCTGTGCGTACACACAGTCTTATCAGGAGTGGGGCCATAAAACCATTGGCAACAATCGTTTTCGGAGAAAGAAGTGATGGGTTGTTGGTGTGCCATCACTACTGAGATTCAGTGGGGTCATAAACATGCCAGTGGTTCGGATTCCCCTAGCTTCCCCATGCTGCATCCTTCCCCTAAGTAACCTAACAAAACTAGCAAGTGGCTCTTGAGGACACAGCTCCATTCATGTCCCTCACTGACACGGCAGTCAGTGACTTTGTCATAATGGCTAAATTTAGCCTTTCGCAGGCACAATGTGATATTCATGAGAGCATCATGCAAAGGGGCTTGGAAGAGAAAACATGATGTGTTTTGTGAAATAAAAACTGCTCTTTGATTTTGTACTTCCTGTCAAGCACATGCATTTCCAAACACTTACATACACTTACTGGAATTGGCACCTTGCTCTCTTTCCTGTGATCCCTTGCTTTCTCTATTCCTTTCCCTCTCTTTCTTTCTTCTCCGCTCCTTCTGTGGGTGTGCATGATGGGATGTGTGATGTGAATGAGAGAGAAAAACAGCAGGGGCTGCTCGGGCCGCCCGGTGCCGCTCTTAGATCCCTGCACTATAAAAACCGCACACCTTTTATCAGCCATTATGCCTCTGATTTAACCAGATTACTCCACCAACGTGCTGTCACTGATACACGGGAGAGCAGAGAGCATTCAGCCTCCCCCTCCTGTGTGCAGCACTTTTGCATGCACAGAGGAGAATCTAGTGAGGCAGGAACAACCACTGACTGACTACACCTGAATGACAACATAGAGCTACTATTGCTCTTTGAAGCACAACACTCGCACACACCAAGCACGATTAAAGCAAAGTCAAAGAGTGAGGGCATCCAGATAGCATGCAAACGGAGAGACGTCCTAACAACAGTGCAAAGTGACTGAGCTAAACAAAGTCACGACCCTGCTGTAAAATCAAAAAAGAAAGTGATCAGCATTGTAGTGCACTCAGCAATTGAGGAGAGCACTGAAAATAGCGCATGAGAAATGCAAAGGCATGCAGACGGCACTCAGAGACGGAAAGAAAGCGTGAGAGAGAAAGGGGCTGGGTTCTTCCAGTCTGCTGGACAATCGTTGCAATTAACGGGTGACTTTGACAAACACGTGAGGCGGGGGCTCGGTGGGCGGATCCAGGCTCCAAGGTTTGTTGGCATCCTGTCAGAGGCCATGTCTGTTGGTAAGCTTAAGATGCCAGCCAATCACAGATCAAAAATGGTGGCCGGGAGCCAATGAGAGCTCTCGCTCAGACTGACCTTCACACAGGCTGGTAGAAAACTGACCATTAAGTCAATGATGACAACAGCACTCACCACAATCAATCCAACAAAATAATGATCCGCTTGATGCATGAAGTTAAGCTGCAGCTTTTTTCAGCACCAGATGAATCCATGTAACATTTACAGAAGAATATATTGTGCAAGCACATTTTCACAGTTTCAGTGGGTTTTTGCTGTACATTGACCTGTTAACTCTGCAGCAGAGTGGTCAAATTTGTCAATAGTCATTCCTGTCGAGATTGTTCAGAGTAAATCAACTTCTTAACTAGCTTTGAGTTACTCACTTGAGTTCTCACTGGCTCCCACCGCAGTACAGTTTTGGAGTCCACAGCTCTAGATGTAAATTTATGCAGACAATAACAAGAGCCTCACAGGAACTATTTGACTTGGCTCACATCGGGCTTTTCGCAAATGGGTCCTGGTAATTGCAGATACATATCTGACTCCTGTAGTCATCACCTTGTTCCCAGACCCTTTGATGAGGCAGAGGAAACCCAAAGCCTTTCAAAACACTCAGCATGATCTCCGCGTATGTGAGAGCATGTCATTTTCCACGCGCCCTGCCCCTTTTTGGTAGGGGCTCGTATCGCCTGCGTTCTCACTGCAGGCCAAGGCTGTCTCTTTTAATCATTGTGGGTGGGTGGGTTTTGGTTTTTTACCCACTGAGGGTGGACGCACAGAAAAGATGGCTTCAAGATACAAGTCAAGAAGATGTCCCCAGAGAGCGTGGCTGTTAAACAAAGGCGGGTGCATACGAGCACGCTACACTAATAAACAGGGTCTAATTAGAGATGGGCCGGGCTGAGTCTCTGCTGGACTCTGCTAAGAAAGTTTCTGTAAGCGCAGAGAGGGGGGAGTGGGCTTTATCCTCCCCTTAAAGGGCCACTCGCACTTTGAACGGTAAAGAATCACTAACAAGGAAATTGCTGTCCTCAGTCATACCGAGATGCTATTTAGATGTGGAATGGAAAAAAACATGGCGCGGATGGCAACCACTAGAACCATCAGCTATGGTGCCAGTCTCAACGTTGATGGGTTACAGATGTACTATGTTATGCATGTGGGTACAATGTTCCTATGCAGTTTGAAGGCGTATCCTTGTTTATTATGATGCCGTTTTTGTATTGAAGCCATTCCCATTTCATTCACTCCCGTTTTTTGGTTTCAAAGATGCAGGAACAGCACAGTAACAACAAGAGCCAGTAGTTAAAGTAGTTCTATAGATATTTGTAAGTTAGAAAGCTTGTTAATGCTAATTATAATTTGTAAGCACATGTAAAGAAGCGCAATACAGTGGGAAAAAAAAAGTCTGAGCGTGAGAGAGGGGACCAGTTGGGGACATATTGGCATGAGTTTTTCTTGGCCAACAGCAGAATAATGGTCTTATTGGGATTATGAAGTCACTCCTTGCAGAAAATGCTAATACGGTTAGCAGCACTGCTTTACACAATCAGCAATTAACCCACATTAGCATAATACTTCCACTAAACCTCCACTGGTGTGAATAAGACTGAAGGGGCTGAAGTGCTTGGGTCATTTGTTCATGCTGAACACACTCAGCATACGTCCAGGTTCATAGCTCAGCCTCTTCCCGCTAGCATACGACACAACAAACACTCATCCAAAACACTGGGGTGAGGGGAGGACGGAGGGGTGAACATTAAAAGCCTGCCGATAATTGGAAGTATGTGAAAAATGACGTGTCACTTTAGTCAATAAAGAGCAAAGGTCACAGTGAACAGGAGCCCATACTCGGCACAAAATGTGCTCATTAAGGCATCCAATCAGAGTGTGGCGAACAATCGGGCCATTAGTCATTGGCCATCTGACCGACTAGGTCGGGCCGGCCTCTTTATTTTTGCTCTCCTTCTCTTTGGAGGGAGAAAATCGGCGCTGGTGAATAAACCGTTGCTCAGTCATCTGGAACATAGTGTGGTCCTTTCTGCTCTCATCCTGCTTTGCCTGCTGGCTGTGCAGTCCTCAAACTGCTGCCTTGACATCCCATTCAATAATAAATGAAGTTGCTTTTTTTCTACAGTTTGTTTGAAACCTTCCTCCACCCTTCCATCTGGCACCTCCTACACCAGTTCTCATTGGCTAAAACCACACAGCTAGCCAATCACAGTGGCGAACAGCTGGTGATTCTGTTTACAGTTTGAATTTTGCTGACATGACGAATTAAGTGAAGTTGGCTTTTCATCCGTTGAGAGAGAAATCCTACCAAGATACCTTTTTTGAGAATATATCTTTTCTCTTTGAAAGTTCCAGAATCTTGGTTTGGAATATAACACAATGCATAAAGTTCCATCACTGTAAAAGCTCTTTTGTTAGACTGTCATCACCAGCAGCTTTCTTCAGACACCCTGTCCAGATGGACTCAGAGAAAGGTTCATTAATGCAGTCTTATCCCAACCAGCTGATGGACCTACGACCACATGACCAGCCAACAGCAGCCTAAACATCTGTCTTAACTCTCTCCATACACATACTCAGCTTCAGAAGCTAAGCTGGACACATCTGCATAGTCAGACAGTGACATTTCCATAAAAGCATACTTTACTCTGATTGGTAGATGCTTCAATATCCCCTGGCCTTTTATTTATTTAATTGGTAAGTAGCATGCAAGCCAATGTACAGTCCTGATGTTCCTGTCAGGCTTTATTTTATGATAAAGACCGACTGACTGTAGATTACCCCTTACGTATGCATCACAGGACATCACCGATCCTTACCTTGTTCACTGCTGTTGTCACCGCTGTGCGATGTGTGTCCTCCGCTGGATGGTCCTGGTGTTCCCCCGGAGCGTATAGAAGCTGCATCATCATGGTCTCTGTTCCATGAAGTCTGTGCGGAAAGGGAGAGAGCGAAAGAGAGAGAATTAGGCACACCATCGGGCATCAGATCACAGAGAAACAAACACATGCTACAGTCCCAAGTTACAAAGACAGCTGGCTTTATCAGATGTCCCTCGTTTCATTGTTTTTCATCCTCTTTCCAGGCCCCTACAACCTCACACGACAATTCACAAGAGTGATGGACCAAACTCTGTCACAGCATTTTAATGACACCACACCACTGCTGGTTTACTTAGACACGTTTCTCAAAAACCAAAAATACTGTACTATTTCAATTTACACACACAAGACTGTAAGTAAAAAGGTTGTGTTACCCGAAACAGGATATCCACAGTCCAGAAACGAAATATAAAAACAAAGAAAGAGGAATTAGCAATAGCAGCTAAGCTGTGTATAAAGCCTGTCCATACACAAGCACTAGCTAACGTGAGATCTCTGAATTCAACAAGAGCCAGTCGCTTATATCCCAGAGTGAGAGAGAGTGTAAGTGTGTGTGCCTGTTCACTGGTCCCTCAAAATAAAATCAAATAAGAGCCATTCTCCTTGAAGTTGGGAAGAGGAGAACGAAAAAAAGAAAGAGAAATCCTATTGACAATTAAGCTTAGGTGTATAATAGAGAGAAAGTGTCAGCTGTTGGGCGGATGGTATGTGGCAAATGGAGCAGACATGGGGATAAAGAGAAGTGGACGGAACAATGGGTTCTGCACACACTCAGCCCCACGCAGGGTCTACTGTACTGTAGAACAAAACAGATGTTGCCTCTTATCACTGGGTACCTCCACAAAAGTAACATTAACTGTGAGTGGAAAATATGAGAGGAAGGCCGCAACATCTTTTCAGGTGTAAAAAGATGCGTATGAGAGATGATAATTTCTCGTTTATGTGTGTGTGCTTTTAAATGCAGGTTTTGCAGTGAATATTCACAGTCTTCGGTATTTAAACATGAGCAATTGTGCAAAACGTAGTTAAGAATACTGTATTCTTATTGAAAACATAATCAAAATAGACAAAATATTACATAGAGTGGAACTTTAAAAATGAATTGCTTTCCATTTCTGTGATCATGTATGAAGAGTTTTGCTCCAGAGATATGCAAAAACATGCAAAAAAAATTTCATTATTGTCATAAAAATACGTAACAAATTACTCTTTGAAGTAAAACCACTTAAAATAGATTTCTTTTTGCAAAAATAAAATAAAATCTGAAACAATCCAAATTGCATTTGATAGACTTGTCCTAAAAACTTCATGCACAATAGTGCCAGCCACTATGTTTATGCATATATATATATATATATATATATATATATATATATATATATATATATTTTTTTTTTTTTTTTTTTTTTTTTTTTTTTTTCTGCAGCATACCAAAAGTATGCCGTAAGACGTAATCTAGAACACATGCCCAGGGATCAAAGAGTTAAAACTGAAATTGCCAGTTTCTATAACCCTTTGTAAAAGAAAAAGAGAGAGAGAGAAAAAAAATGGAGGGAACTTGTTTATTCAGAGCTTTGTGGAAAAGAATGGTACAGCACCCTGGAGACCGAGAACCCCAGAGCCTCCACACGTAAAAGGATGTTTTTTACGCACAACAAATACCACTTGAAAATATAATTAGAACAAGAAAATAGCAAACTATTGCATTAACTTTAATTGAACAAAAGAGCAGCGGGGCTTGTGGGAGGCTGCCGCTCGGCCCCATGGGAATGGGGGAGGGTCTCGGCCGAGGGTGAGTGACATCTCCAGGGTGCACTCCAGTCTATTTATAACTGCCCCAACAATCTCATCCACCACTGATCTAACAACTAATTAATAATAATATAAGAAAAAACACCCAAAAGACAGAGCAGTCCACCAGCGAGCAGACACCCGGAGGAAACCGCAGAGGCGCATAAGCGAAGGAGTAAATATGTGGGCCAAAATGAACAGCGGGTGGAGGCGGTGTGGATGCAGATGGTTACGGGAGAGATGAGTGCCGTGGCGGAGAGAATGCTGTCCTGCTGCACACAACAACACACTTGATATATTCACTGTCCCTCTAATGAGCTAGCTAGGATTTATTCAGTCCTGTTTTTTTTTTGGGGGGGGGGGGGTAATCCCATCCCCCTCCACATGTTTTCTCTTCCGTTGCTCCTTTTCTCTCTTCCTTTTTACGTCCTTCTCTCTCTCAAGTGCAGGATGTAGATTAATTCAGCGCTTAATTGTTTAGTAAATTCAATTTTCCACATTCTTTTCTGCATAGCTTTGACTAAAGTTCTTAAATCTGCAACGCGTAGCTCAGGGAGCAGCGTTTGTCATCCGTGCCTTTCTTTTTTTATTTCATTTTTCATTTTCTTCCTCCACCACTTAATTTGCCATGAAAAGATTTTCCTTGCTGGAAATTCAGATTCTGCTATGATCGGCGAGGCATTCCAATTCATTGCATTTTCATTGTGTTGGGTCTTAGATGGAAGCTCTTTCTCTGCGCATCATACACGCACTCATGCAAAGGATATTGGGCTTCTGATTCATTTATAATAATAAAGAAAACTGTTTCAGGTTACTGTAGACTTCACAGGGGAAAGAATGCTCATAAACAATATATGTTTACAATTTCATGCCACAGTGACTGCTCTCTCTCGCTCCCTTTTTTTTATTTTTTTTAACACACACCCACCAGTGTCACATTGTACTATTTTTGGTTCTGGCTTTATCTAGATAGCACAACAAAACGGACTGAGAGAGAGAGACAGACACACAGAGAGAGAGCGAGAAAGAGAGAGTTTTTATATGCCTCATCAAACAAGATTAGCAAGGACACTTGAACAAGCTCACTAAAATACTCAAGCTCTGCTGGGAAATACTCGGGAAGCACAAGATTCACACATGAACTTTGCCCGGTGGATTGGAACCAAAAACGAAATCTGTTCAGGACACTTGTTTATTTGTTTATCCTGGCTTGCTGATAAGGCTGAGATCCTCATTGTTGATAACAGACCACGTGGATGTTGGTTCAAAACATTAGGGCTTCGTAAATGAATGGATGTGGTAATGGCATGCACAGAAACAGAAAATGAATGGTGAATGCTGGCTTAAATTCTTAGAATTACAAAGATGATTCTCATAGACAAATTATGTAAATAAATGATTAAGAACAACTATGTAATTGCAAAGAAGTTTAATATGGAAAACTTGTAAAGAATATTATTTAGGGAGAAAGTTACACACAACAGTAATGTTATACGTTTATAAATAGTTTATATAGGAATACAGCTAAAAAAAAAACTTAACTCATTTAACGCATTTAACTCGATGCATACTAATGATTACTAATCAGAATAACCACAATTTGATATTCCCACATCCTACTTCTTCAAAGGGTAAAATAGTCACGTTTCTTTTCTTTATATCACTTGCTGAATCATTAAGAGCAGCCAACATTTGTCCAGATAAAGAACGAGGGATCTCCCCTTCTCATTACTTCAACAAAGACTGATTATAGCACAGTTTTCATTTCAACATCGCCCAAATAGTGTACTATCAAAAGAAGCTGATAAACTATACTTAAAAAGACAATACTTTTAGTTCACAACAAAAACAAAAAGCATGCACACTATGACTTAACTAACTTTAACTAAAAACAGAGTGAATAAAAACAGCTTTTGCATGCTCAGTTCTCATCCAAAAGTGCAAAAAAGATTTTTCTCGAGCACAAGTGATACATTCAACAGTGAGGATATAACAACAACTAAAAGAATCTCTCATGACAGGGAAACAGTGACATTATTTATGAAAGCCTTTAAACCAGGCCTGAATATTCTCATTCATTAAAAGCTGAGCATATAGCAAAACCATGCAAAATTATATTTTGGATCACAGATTATTAAGCACAAACACAGTATAACTTCTGGTCGGCCTTTATGAAGTACATCAATAACATCAATAACTATGTAATAACACCCTTAGTTTTTAAATTGGCCCTGAACAAAACCGAAAGGAAACTGCAAACAGGGAAGCTATTCAGCATTTCATTATTTAAACCCTTCTTCAGCTCGCATAGAATAATCTAAAGAGCCCTAAGGTACTGAAGACTTAAGCACTGCGGAGGTTTTCATGGCGTTGAGTTCATTAGCAAATGGCAGTGCCTCGCTGCAATTAAAGACAACTGTGCAAACGCTGCAGCCCATGGAAATGCATTCAGACTCTTTACTTTGCCTTCAGTGAGCGTCAGCACGGAGCGAATACGTCATAAACAAGTTACCATGAGCAAGCCAATCGGAAAACAAATTAGCCTGCCTTGCACTGAGGCACAAGAAGGCAATAAACATGCTGAAACATAAGATAAAGGAATTTCTCTGACAACACTAAATCTGTTTGTTGGTAAATGTTGTATCAAGATCGATCTTATCGATTAATTCACAAATCGACTAATTTCACTTAATCATTGCTTTAACACAACACACTTTTTTTTATCCAAATAAGAATTGAATATATTTATATATAAGTGTGATTCTTCAGGAAGGATAACTTTTTTGTACAATAGATTAAATGAGTGAATTAATAAATAATTCAATAAATATGAAAAGGAACAAACCAAATCATTTTACAGTCTAAAGATAAGATAGCTAATTTTTCATAAGCTTTTTAGACTTTTTTTAAACTTAAAAAAATTCATAAAAACTGTTAAGTGAGGAAAATGTAACTTTTTTTACTGTTTCCTAAGAAATTAAATTGATTGAATAATTTTAGTTGTGTATATCTCATTTAAATTAGTGTTTTATAATGAAGAGTCAGTGCTACTCTCAATGCTGCTCTCATTACATCACAAAAATAATTCAGTTGTTGTTGTTTATGTTAAATGAAAATACCACAGTAGTCATGCCAGTGTTATTTTTACCAATCCAGTCAGTATTTCATTTCAGAATACAACTCATTTTATTGTTTGAGTTATCAAACAATTAACTATACACACATTTTATAAAAATACAGTGATCTTACTGTGTATTCCATATGAAACATTGTTTGAAAAAGTGTAACTTATTCAAGGTGTGTGTGTGTGTTCATATATATATATATATATATATATATATATATATATATATATATATATATATATATATATATATATATATATATATATATATATATATATATATATATATATACACACACGCTTTACTGTGGTGTTCATATTGTTTATTAATATATTATCTTAAATGATTGTTTCCAGTAATTTAGTAATCAGGCCTACTCATTGTGACATGTGGTAGCTGTCAAACATCCGATTGGCTGGCTCCATTTTCCAGAATGGAGACCGCAGTGAAGGGGTTAACTAGCTGCTAACTAGTCCCTCTGCTCTTATGGCACCTGAGGCTCATAGAGCCGCGCGTTTATCAGCGCAGGACGAGGAAAACAACAACGAGAGAGAGAGAGAGAGAGAGAGAGAGAGAGAGAGAGCGAGAGAGAGAGAGAGAGAGAGAGAGAGAGAGAGAGAGAGGCTCTGACTCTTTCACCCCTGAGCTCTGTCCCTCTTTCTCTTCTCTCGATACTTGCTCAACAATGCTAAGCTGGAGTTGAGACATTATTGATACGATGCTTCGGTGCTCGGAGGACGAAACCACCGCGCAGCTCTGGACGACGGAGTTTAATGAATGCTATGTTTATTTCTGATTTTCTTATGCTGCAGTACTATTCCAGCTGGAATAAATTGGCCTTTGAATAAATGAACCGCCTCTCTCCCTCTTGTTAACAGTGTTGAGAATTTACACAAAGGAGTTTTTTTTTTTTTTTAGTCCAATTCAACTTTATGCCCGAGGGCATATATTAAAAATACATATGGAACGAGATAATGCACGAGCGACGCAAATTCGTTAGGGATGCCACCGCCTAGAAAGCTCAGAAATGTAGCCACAAAAAAAAAAAGAAAAAAAAAGAGATGTAAAATATAAGGCCTATAGTCAAACGCTCGGTGTAAGTTAACTTTAACACTGTATAGCTCTGTAATAGTTATCTCAGGCTTATTTTTAAATGTATTTAAGTTTTAAAGCTCTCTCTAATGCTCATTAAAGGAGTACAAGGCAGAGCAGCGGCATTTGCGATTCATAATAAAACAACACAAACCAAAAGTTGGTCAGCTTAAACTGGGGAATCAGACGTTCTTGTAAACACTTAATACTAACCCTAATATTTAGATGTTACGCATCATCAAGAAAAGAAAAGAAAATATAGGCCATAGGACGTATTCATCTTAAAGTCTATTAAAGATCTGAATTCGTGGCCTCAAGCAAAACATAAATTACTTTTATCAAGTTACATACCTACACAGGGGTCTTCATATAAGCCTCATTTATTTATTTTTTGATTGCTTAAATTCATCTGTGCTCAATAAACCAACTATTCAAAAGTTTTGAAAAGAGTTTTAAAAGAGTTATAAACACAACTGGCACTAATTCTTCCTTTGAATTAGATGCATTATCTGTACAGATTTGCTCATTAACATAATCACTAATACAGCAGAGATGAAAAAGACTAATCAGGCAAAGGTCGTTTAATTGGAGTCCCTGTTTGGTAATGAAAGGACAGATACGACTGGTCAATGCTTTACTCGATCACTCAGCCATATGGGAGATGGATGATTTAAATTATTTATCCTAATTGCTTCATTATTTTTTATGCTGGTGAATCTGCTAATCATGTTAATATGACCACTTCATTTTATTTTATTTTTATTTATTTGTTTTTTTTTTTACAATTATCTCTCCCAAATCTCATATCATTATTTAAAATATATACATCAAATTAGGCGCCCTATCCACATAAAAGCACTGCACGCGTAAAAGTTGAATAAAAAATGCGTTAGAGTTGAAGAACGTCAAAGAAACCCCAAGTACAAACTGCCGCACAGTCAAAAAGGCACAAAGGAACAGAATTCCACATATTTTCCCACAAACACAGAATAATGTACGACACAGTTCTGTTTAAACACGAGCGCGCGCTGCTTATGCTGTTCAAAGCACTGAGAGCTGAACTCTGCGCAAAAGCATTGCGCGCACTCGTCTGAGGAAAAAACACTGACGAGACAGCTAATGAAGCGTGAACAACAGCAGAAAACCAAAACACCAAATCTCTAAATGTCTACTATAGATATGTCCCCATTTGGTTCATGATAGTAACAGATACAATAGACTGCCCAACCTTTTGGTTAAATAAAAAAAAAAAAAAAAGAAAGAAAGAAAGGCGAGAGAAAAGAAGAGGGAAAGGACTAAATTAAAATCGACAAGAAACAGGTCAAGTTTATGGCAATGCTTTCACGAGCTAATCTCCTCGGGTCAGTTCCGGGATCAAACCGTAATGAAGCAATAATAGGCCACATTATTACAAATTATTCAATCCGATGGAATTCAAAAGCCTTAATCGTATGCAAATAACGGCGAGGCAGAGAAAGTGACCCAAAAGACGAGCTGAATGGCCAGAAAAGAAATGGCCTCCTGCACGTACCTGATCAAGGTGTCCCGATGATCTTGTAATATCCTCACTGTCTGATTTTGATCCTCCTTCTCTGTCGTCTATAACCAAGTCGATGGGCATCTTTCCCTTCAAACAGCTGATGTACCGATGACAGAAATTGTCACAGAGTTCATGTACCTATAGATACAAGGGAAGCAGGGGGGGGGGGGGGGTCACAAAGGGTCATCCCAGCGAACTGACAAGTGCATCCAGAACTGCTATTGACATGGAAAACCTTCCTCAATGGCATTCTCTGATAGCTACCAGACCCATCCAGAATGAGAAATAACTTTACTCCCTCTCAAAATAGAGATATCGACGAAAATTGACACTGACAAGACGACTCTCACGGGCTACGCCGTATTCAACACCCGTGTAAAATTCATCTGCTCCCGGGGTTGTGGCCATTAGAGAGATGACCTGCTTGACTGACATTTAAGGTAGCCTAAACTGCTTAATTTCGTCTAGTTATTTAATTCCCGCCTCTTTGCAAGGGAATAATAAGGAGGATGACATTCAGTGGCGAGGGGAGAATTCTTATTTTATGGCAGAATGCTCAAACTATAGCTTCGCCCGTGTTATCTCAACACACATAACCCTGAGGCTCATGCAAATATCTGGAGATTTGGAGCCAGTGTATTCAACACTGTAAAACTATATGGTTTGGAGATAAATCACTTGATAGCCCTACTCTCGACGTGGAAACAGGTGTTTATTATAAAATTCTCCCAAAGTGTGTATTGCTGATAAGAGAGCAAAACGTGCCATCTACGTGTTCGACTGTATTCCGGAATAAAAAAAAGTCAGTAATATTAAATAAAGGCTTACAACTAGGTGGCACAGCATGCAGAGAAACATTGAAATTAGTGCTATGAAATATCTGTGGCCGTGGTAGCAGGTTGCATTGTAATTAAACTCAGAGGAGAAATAGGCAGCATGATTGATTTTGACACTAATTACAACAGACCAGGAAAAATACATTTATGCAGATGAGGCCCATAGATCTGAAGAGAGGACCGCTCAGTTGGGGTACACTTTGATTACCTTTTCCAGCTCCAAAAGATGAAACCGTAAAACTTGAATGGCTTGTATCATCTGGAGAAAATGGACAAATGGAGAAAAGAGTTTACTTGAAATGTGACGAAATAAACAGGCCCAAAACGATTACAAAAAAATAAGTGATTTATGACATGTTGGATCATTTCTGACTTGAGATCACTTTCAAGACAATGTCCTGAAATTAAGTCCAATTATACTTCATTTATAAATAGATTATCACTTTAATCCATGTTTTAATGAGAGGGACGTGTGTCCTCCGTCATCATAAAGCATTCATGCATTCATGCAACAAAAATAAAAATTACATTACAAAAAAAAAAAAAAGTTATCCATAACGATTCGCAATGCCATCAAGAAATTAAACAATTCTAATGAACACTTTCTTAATATTTTATAAAAGTTATACAATAAAACTCTCAAATACAAACTAATAATAATGTGCACTCACCAAATTATCCAGCTCGGGATTTGATGAAAATAGCGGCTTTTCTGCTCGAATCTGAGACGATATGCATGTGAATAATTTAAAATTGTGAGAGAGAGAAAAAAAATGAATTTCTTTAAAAATAAATCAATAAATCTAAATGCATTACTTAGCCCGTGTTTTTTTTTTATGATTTAAAGTTGCGGAGAGCAGCCTACAACAACGCAGGAACTACACACATTAAAATATGCAAAAACTTTTTGCGCCATAAAACAGCTTCTGACCTGTTTTGCAAACACTGCTATATCCTCATTGAAAGACTCTGATGAACACACATCGCCCCCAGCCACACCGGGCTCTCGAGGTGTGCAAGTGGCTAATTCACATTTCTCAAAAATCAGTGCTAGAAGTGGGAACAGAGGGTGCCTGGAATAAAAACACAGAGGTCAGTGCTGGATTAGCACATGCCATTTTATAACATTTTATAACTCCTTCTCAGTGTATAAGCGGTCTGTACTGAAAACATAAGAACAATCTCATTTGCATTCAAGAGATGTCGATTTAACTAATCTTAATTTATGTCACCAAACAAAAGTAGCCTACGTGCATCACTCCGCCACGATAACAAAGATCTAAAGTGTTTACGCGTATGTTCATGTCGATTATTTTGTTGTGACTTGCACTATAACGAGCTTGTTAGTTGAGTACAGTATTTTGTCAAATCACATGTAACTTGGATTCCTGAACGCATTATCAAAGACAGCAGTCAACATAAACAGTGGGCTGCGAGATCACAGCATCTGAGAAATGCTCACGTTGAGTCTAGGCCAAGCATGCAATTTAACCATGGTTCAGATCGTGGTCCTATGTCTTGTGTAAACGTTTATGGACGTGTCTAATTTATAATGAATGAGAGAGAGTACGTTCTATAGCTTGTTGCTGCGTATTTTGAACGGCAACGTTTATATTCAGCGCTGTGATGAGAAGTGTAGAGCTCGTGCACCGCGTTTGGAGTAACTCCGCACATCCAGATATGTTTGAACATTTTATGACCAGAACAGATAGATAATCTATGTGGAAAATATCCTAAATGGTTTTACTAGAGGGCTAATTGTAGCCCAGCTTCCAAAATAAATAAATGAATAAAAATAAATAAATAAAATAAAATAAAATAAAAGATGTTTTAGCAATTTAACTATAGGCCTGAAGTTTAAACAATTAAAAAGTTATAGCTTAAACGCAACATACAATGTGTTTATGCACAATGAGTTTGTTTTGCTCAATATATATCAACATAATTAAAGTTTAAAGCTAAATATTATCAGAATTTTAAAACAAATATATATTTAAAAAAAAAAAATGCTGTGTCACAAAAATAAATTCAAAACGAACAGTCAAAGTTTAAATTGTGAACTTATGTGAAATTGAGAGGGGACAACTTTTAGAATAAAAATACCTTTTAAAAACATTAAAGGCGCCTTAAATTCTCAATATGCTGTTTTACAGCAACTATTGCGGGACAAATAATGTGTTATTGGCAAACTTCATCACAAAAGATAAGTCTTGGCTATCTACACGTACCCGTAAATGGAGTCTTTATCTCTTTTGAGAGCGTCATTGACGGATGAGCCCATGCTGGGCGGCATGGCGTTGGTGTGGGCTGTGTGCGGGTACTGGTGGGAGTGGAGCTGGGGCCCGTGGTTCAGGTGAACCGCCTGCATGGATCTGGCGGCGACGTGCGGGTCCCCGTACATCGTGCTCGGGATTCCTACTCCGTCCATCCCATAGTGGGGCATATCTTCGTACTGCACACACACGGAGGGCGATATTCCCATGTTGTCACTTTAACCTCTTACACAACATATACACAGAAAAATCTACACTAAAAGAAAATGGAAATGAAAGCTACATAGGATGTTCTCGGGCAAAAAAAAAAAAAAAAAAAAAAGGCTTTTGCGAAATGAAAACACTTGCGATCCGTTATTACAAAGTAATTCATTATATCAACTGCACATGCAGACTATCTCGTGGTTCTATCACTAAATGCAAAATGTTTATTTATTGCAAAAACTCTCATGTGCTTATTTAAAAACAGACTGAAACAGAGAGACTTAGCGTCGGACACTTCAACATGGAGTGCTGAGCTACAGCTTTATTGAGATCATCCCCAAAAACAAAAACAAAAAAACTAAAACATTACAATCACACGACTGTGCAGCGCTGTGTTGTGCCAGAATTAATGGGAATACTTATTCTTACAAGTGTAACTAAAGTTACAGGTAATGTCATTTGCATGTAACTATAGTTGATTGTACTGCTGTCAAACTAAATTTATTATATAAACTAGTCCAAACATTAACATACTTAGCATTTAGGATGAGTCTAATTAAATTTACCTTATCCAATCGTGCCTAACAGCTCGGTGGAATATTGCTACGTTTATTTAAAATAATCTCTCAATGAAATTGATAAGGTATCATAACTATTAAAAGTTTCATGATATTGTAATGAAACTGTAATGATGACAACATAACACATTTTAATTCTAAATCTATATTAGTGTAAGCAAGACAGCAGGGTGCTGTTGTACTTCCGACTTAAAAGCAAAATGCAGGAGAGTTACGATTAAGTCTACTTTGTGATTGTTTACATTTGATTACAAATGCAAAAAAAAAAAAAAAAAAGTCAACTTTACAAGTTCAAGCGCACTATTATGTTTCATTGTAATGCTGTTTGAAAACACAGTAGGAAATAAAAATACAGACTATGTATATATATATATATATATATATATATATATATATATATATATATATATATATATGTGTATATATATATATATATATATATATATATATATATATATATATATATATATATATAATATTGCTGAGCTGAATTGGTTGAACGCTTTATTGATGTCATGCACAGTGTATTATTATAACATGTATTGTAATTACTTTTAATTGTGAGAGTTGAGCTATTCCAATAGTTTCAAAGTTTTTCATAATTTGTCCTCGTGAAGAAATTAAAGAAAGTGCAGTGATTATGTTAAAAGTATGGTTTTAAATAAAATGAATTGATCCCTGTCAAACGTTATTAGATAGGATTCTAATTAAAAACTGTTTCAGTGTCCCGAAAAACTGTACAGAGATACATGCGTGAATGTGAGCGCTGTGGAATTGAACATAACAACAAACTGGCACGCAAAAGAAGAGAAAGTTTGAATGCGAGTCTGACTGTCATCGGCCACGTTTCAGTATTTCCAATTGCATTCAACAACACGGAGTCGAAGAAACTTTTCGGGATACGTACCCTCTGCGCCATCGCCCTCCGCACTCCCTCGGCTTCCTTTAATCAAAAATATATCCCCTATGAGGCCAGGGTGAATAGGAAATAAATACGCAAATTCCAAATGTGGGATATGTTTTCCCCAAAAAATCCAACTGCCTCTTTCAAGCGGGCGATGAAGCCAGTCCTTCACCACAAGTTCAGCCAGGCGCGTTCAGCGAATAGGTCCCCTTCGCCTTCGCCTTCGCTCCCGTGGATAGCAACAAGGATCGAGCAAAATCTTCTTTTCCAAAGCAGTATGAAAATAGCCCCTCAAACAAAACTAGCGCATCTCATGGCTTTTTGCCACTCCGGCTGTCAATCAATCAAACGCGAGCTTGTCAAAGTGCTGAATGAATGATGATCCTCCGCGCGCTTCCACTGGTTAGCAGCCCTAACGAGAATAGTACTCGAATGCACAAAAATGAAGCTCTCGCTCGTTTCTTTGATCACTCTCGACTCCTGAGTTGATTTTTTATGCAATAGCTTCTAAACGAGCTCAAGAGGAGGTGGGCTGATAATTCTGGCTTAGTTTTTCTTAAAGGAGCCACGATCGATGCTGCGAGCAGCCTTTCCCCGTTTGTGTACAATGAGTGTGTGTTGAACGCGGCTCAGCAGCTGAATCTGGACCAGACTGCTGAAACCCGGAAGTAGTGGTGGCCATAACAGGTCGCGTCTTGCACAATGCGATGGGCCACATCAAGTTCCAGCCAAAGCAGGGGGTGAAGTGTGTGGGACGCGGAGAAGCGCGAACCACTGCTACCACGATTCAACATGAACCGGGCTGACACACAGAGACCGCGCTGGTGGTTTTGGTGGTTTTCTGCACTGCGTTCGTTCTGCATGCCAAGACATGTATAAAGTGTTTATATATATATATATATATATATATATATATATATATATATATATATATATATATATATATATATATATATATATATATATAAACATTGCTTTATATATAGAGCGTGGGCTCTTTCACATCAGGTCACTCTGTTTATTATCACTTCTAATCAGAGTATCCAAATGGGAGAGCGCTGTTTGTAAATGTCGTGAAACTTGGAAGCCCTGTTCAGTGTGCGTAATGAAGTTTTCCGGCACGCCGTGCATTACGCGGATGCCCAGAGACATGCACTGCACTCATTTTACGAAATACACTTTTTACCATATGCCTGGGTACTTTACATTTCACACAAACATCATTATTCAGAAACAGCATATGCTGCGCTTCGCAAGTGCTTCTGCGCGCTCTCAGCCAAAAAACACCCCCGCCATTTGTGAATGGGCTCATCCACTTACTGTAGGATCTTAGGAGTTCGGTGTAGTGTCCAATGAAAGCGTGCTACGGCGACTCAAGTCGTCTATTGGTTCAAAGAATGGTCAATCATTAATTTATCGGTCGATATGCTTCCATAAATGAAGAAAAGGTGGAATGAAAATATTGTAATCTGGAGGGAAAATGTAGTCTTCGTATTCTGTTTTGTTCCTTTGCTGCTCACTCTCTTTCTTTTAACACACACAGACATACACACACACACACACACACACGCTTAATCTTATCTCCCACTGAAACACACCTATTAGGCATACTCACTGAGAAAACATATTAATTATTTTAATATATAAATGTGAATGTTTGTTTATGAATTTTGTCTTGCAATTAAAAGGAGACCCAATAATGTATTTCATATTTTGTGCTACAAAGTTTTTCCTCTTCTGAGAACTCCCTCGTGCCATCAAATTCCTATTCCTTTCTTATTCCAAGAACTTTTAACTAGCTACTTATTCCAGTATTTTTTGTGTCAGCATGTACAGTACAAACTATTTTATTTTACAATTAAAAAAAAAAAAGTGGTTTGTGTTCTGGTAAATTTAAAAGACATCCAGGAAGCTGTCTGTTGTTATAAATAATAAATATTCCATAAAGTGCTCAAATGAAATAGCTGAATAAGAAGCTTTAAACTGATGTGCATCAAGTGCACAGCTGTGGGCGAAACAACTGACCCGGTGACAAGGTGTATGAAGTTTGTCTGAGGAGGATCTGTCATCGATCAGAAGCGATTAATGCAAGGATCAGTGTCTTATCAGCTGCCGTGAGCATCACACAGCGCTCGCTCCCGACGGAAGAACAGCGCGAGGATCCGCCGCACATTTACAGGCATGAAATTACTATCAAATCCCCAAAGCGCTCGGCAAACGAAGGGTGCGCGCTGCGCGGGTGTGGGATCTGATGTGGACTTATACACAGATGAAAAGAGGATTCATGCAACAGAAAGAACAGATATACGTCTAACCCGACGCCGTGCAACAGATACACACGCACGCGTTCATTGGTAAGTGGGATGTAATATCTTTGTCAAGTAAAAGTTTTAGTTTACCTAAATTTTTGCTAGTTCGACAATTATTTTAATTTCAGTTAAGTCGTCTGTGTACTGTAGATTTTATGTAGGTTAGAATTTATATGTGTCCTGAGTTAACCCATTTGTTTTATTGATGTTTGCAATCTCAACATTAGTTTTGTGTCTGTCTCAATTATGTGAGAAGCAAACGGGATGACATGAAAGCTGTGCTTACCCAAACGCTTAACTGCTGTCAGAGTACCAGAATAGCATTATAAAGTAATTAAGCTCCTTCAATTATCCTCTATAAAAGCACGCTATAGAGCACAATGAGGGCATGGACTTTCACTGTTTAAGTTGCCTTTTAGTGAGGGTCAGCAGACTGCAGCACGCATCAGTGAGTTAATGCCATCCTTTCGGATCATTTGGGGTTAGAAAGAGATGTGAAACTTTAGACGTAAAATGTAATTGGGAGTTTAAAAATAAGTCCGACTCTTTAATTGAACTGTGCCCCTGATGCATTATCAAATGAAAAAAGAACAGATAAAGCATATCTTTGCATCACTGGAGACATTTGTACAACTGCTGTGTAGCGTTGAGTGTGCTTAAAAGTATTTTATATAACTTCATTTAGACTTAATTAATTGTATTAACTAAAATGCATATAATATATAATAAGTATATAGTAAATTTATATATCTAGTATTACATTGCATATAAAAATGCCTATTTTTAGAACAAGGGGCCTCTAAACAAATCGTGTGCTCCGTCTAAAAATTAATTTCAGTCTTAATCTTGACAACAAGAACGTGTTGGAACACCTCAAGTCATTTGGATGTTTATTACAACAACGCTTCTATTCTGCCTCAATAATATTTGTTATTCATTTGTTGGCTATTGAAATCAACATGCCTCTGTGGTTCAGAAGTCAAACGGAGGTCATTCTTTATACCCCACGCAGCAATCTGCGACCAGGGGCCAGTCGGCAGCGATCCCTGCCGTTTCCACCACCGACAACCGCCTCAGAGTTACAGGACTGTCGGGAATGGGTAAGACGCGCCTGGATAAAACAGCAGGCTACTGACTTGTTCTTGATCTTGCCAATGCCTGGTTTTTAATGCTCTTACAGCGTGTTTCAAGTGCTTATCAGATATAAAGTGTGTGAATATTAAAATCGCACAACGGATACGTTTTAGACAGGCTACCTAATACAATTTTAAAATAATTATTTACCATTCGTGGGTAAAATTATATTAATTGACTTGACAAGGTTGCACATGCAATAACAAAACTGTAAAACTTACTAACTAACTAACTAAATACATAACTTTGGGAACTTTTTATGGTTCATGCGTTTTTTTCATGCGTTGTTCTACTTAAATTAATTAGATAATCAGATACGTGCATGCGTCCGGAAATTGAATGTACAATAATTCGAGAAAAAAAGAAGAAAAACCTGGCTAAATTATATATATGTATTTTTTATACAACAGATGTAGTAAAATGATTGGATTTAGGCTTTATTTATATCTGTATTAGTTGGAAACATACTTTGACTGAGCATTAATTTTAATAAGGCTACATATTCATAGGTCTGATTAAAATGAGAAATCAGTGTGTTTTTCTTTTATCTGACGTTGTGGTTTCATTTTATTTGTTTTGTGTTGTTTTATTTATGCTAGATCTTATTATTTTAACAAACTTTCTTAATTGAGAAGCGCACTTCAGGCCTATTGGATTTGCAATAACGTAAACTACTACACAAGATCCAGAAGAAAAACATATTTTGACATATGCACAGGCTTGCAGTGACCTGTATGCTTGATCATGTGCGCCTTCTACTGGAAACACACAGCATTTTCTCTCTTTGTTTCTTAATGAGACGCAATGACTTTTCTGACACACACACACACACACACACACACACACAGTCGAAATGCAGTAAGTAATATCACGCCATTCTTAAATGTTAAATTAAAATGTTAATTCCAAGTGTATTAATGATGATAATCAATTATGAAAAGCTGCATTGTTTATCGAAGTTGTTTGAGATGATACTAATGTAGACATTTGAATAATGTTTGTTAAAAAGAACGTTAATGACAAATCATCCGACTGTCCGCCTTATTAATAAAGCTAAAACTTATTAAACAAATTACCGGTTGACTTGACGTTTTCGGCTGTAAATTATTATACATTTAATAAATGTAAATTATTATTAGTTATAAACGCCAATTAGGATTGAACACAAACAGTAACTTTAAAATTATAAATCTAAATGAATAGGCAGGTAATTATTACACGTTTAATTTAGCACGCATGCGTCATAATAATAAAAAAATAGAAACTAAATAGCAGAAGGTGTCGATAGCACTTAAGAAATTATAAGACGAAGTTATTATTGGATTTTACACTAAGAAAAGAGCATAACGCAGTTTGCAATAACATCAGTACTAGGGATGCACGATAATATCGGCACAACATCGGTATCGGCCGATAAAAGCTTAAAATGACAATTATCGGTATCGGCCGATATGAATATTTCTGCCGATGAGCCAAACCGATATTCTCCAAGTGAAATAATTGACCTGTTTTTCAGATGTGAATGTCTGTCTACATTTGTAAAATAATAAATTGATGGTAGAATCAGTACAGAAGAGATACATGGATTTCTCTTCAGTAAAATTAAAGTTTAAATATATCAGTATATATTTGTATATATATCGATATCGGTATCGGCATCGGCCAAAATTATTTAGAAAATATCGGCATATCGAATATCGGCCAAAATCCAATATCGTGCATCCCTAATCAGTACATTTCTAGTGAAGCATAAAGAAAAGCACTTGTGGGATATCAGTATGTTGTACATGTTTGTATCTTTAAGAGTATTGCTGAAAACGACTAAATAAACAACATGATGTCAATAAAACTCACTGTAAATGTCTGAAAACGAGATTTCTATTAAAACAACAACCAAATACCTGTACTTGAATTTGTGTTTTTATTATTAACATCAAGATTTAGCGTTTTCACATGGGATGCTTTCTGATTTTTTTTTTGCCCTGTTGACACAGTTGGGATTGGAAAATACCGTGCCTAAATCTCTGAGAACATGGTATGCTCTCTCCCACCCTTTCTCTTGGTCTATCGGCTATAAGTGCCAAAACATTTGTCACTTCAGTTATTATTTCAGGTGTGCTAATGGGCTCCGAGCCACCGGAGAGGAGGAGAAAGTGGGAGAGAGAGGCAGAAGGAGAGGGGGGAGTTTGATTAGTGTGATTTCATTTGACCGAAGCCTGGCCACAGACTGGCAGAGCCCAGAGGTGAAAAGAGGAGGCCGCTGCCCTCACTGAAGGGGAGAGAGAGAACGGGAGCGAACGACGTGCATGGATGAGTCTCACACCTCCAGAGGAGCCTGTGAATTGATCAGCACCTTTGAGAGAAAGAGAGAAGAGGGGAGAAAAAAAGAAGCAGGGGGGTGGGTGGCGAAAGAGTGTTTTGGCGGAGGACGTGTGAAGACTCATATATTCATGCAAGGACACAGAGAGAAGCAGGCCTGGGCTCTGAGCTCCAGCAGACTCTAATGAGCTCTGTCTGTACACGCCGAGAGGGGGTTTGAAAATTAAGACCATCCTTGAGGGCCGGGCCAGTGCACTTCATGTTCCTCATCACATCCGCCTCTTCACATTCAGTGATTCTGCCCTGCAATGTACTGTACTCTACAGTTTCACTAATGCCAACTAAGGTTACACATAACCATGGACTGTAAAAATTAATATGATAGTTCGATATAAGTTGAAAATATAATCGACCTCATAAGGTTACACCAACACAAGGGTGGGCATCGGAGTCAGATATAAACAGATAAAC
This sequence comes from Carassius auratus, assembly GCF_003368295.1. Lineage (NCBI taxonomy): Eukaryota > Metazoa > Chordata > Actinopteri > Cypriniformes > Cyprinidae > Carassius > Carassius auratus. Next base: position 23,937,783 of record NC_039255.1, on the reverse strand, counting down.
CTTCGGAGTGGCCTGATAAGCATAGTTTTCTTTCCAGTGTTGATGTATTACTTGTTGGAACAATGTTGAATAAAAGGACACTAGACTTTCATTTACATCATAGCCTTGAACCATGTTATGCTATTTAATGATTTCTAGAGAGCATTTTATCGACTAAAGTTTGGACACGCTCATTAGTGCAAGATGAGTCACCAATATTATTTGAATCTGTTCATTTGTTAATATAAGTGCTCTAGCATATATATGATTTCTCTGCTAACAGATATGGAATAAAAGCCAAAATAATATGACATGAACCCAACATTTGGAAATGTTTGCCTTTTATTTCTTTAGAAATATTTTTTATTTGATTGGAAATCAACAATACACAGCTGTATATCTTTCAAAAGTTTGGGGTCAGTTCAGTTAAAAAAAAATAAAATAAAAATTCATTCAGCATTAGCAAGAATGTGTTTAATTGATAAAAAAAAAATATATATATATATATATATATATATATATATATATATATATATATATATATTCTATTTTGGATAAATGCTGTTCATTTTAACCTTTTGTTCATCAAAAAGTTCACAGGCTCCAAAAAAATAAAATAAAAATGTATATATATATATATATATATATATATATATATATATATATATATATATATATATATATATATATATATATATATATATATATATATATATATCAAGCAGCTCAACTGTTTCCAACACTGAGAATAAATCAGCATATTAGAATAACTTCTGAATGATCATGTGACACTGAAGACTGGAGTAATGATGCTGAAAAATCATCTTTACATCACATAAATAAATTATATTTGAAAGTATATTAAAATAGAATAACCTACCTTTAATTCAAATTGTAATATTTCAAATATTTCTGTATTTTTTATCATAAAAACACAGCCATGATGAGCATAAGAACTTCTTTAAAAATGTTACTGATCCCAAACTTTTGAATGGCAGTGCATTTATTTACTTTTTTATTTATACCTGTTAAAGTTAAGTTAAGTACACTAGCATACAAATGATCTTAATGGTAACAGACATGCAATGCTACCATTTTTGACGGATGGAGGAACAAACGAACAAATGAATGATCTACTACTACAATTTCACTTTAATTGCAGAACAAGGTTGATAAATGAGCTGGTAGTTTATAAGTGAAACAGAAGAGCTCACCTGTGGATCAATATGAGAAAAGTCAACCACACACTCAATCAAGCAAATATTTCTGGAGTGGGTCATTAGATCTCTAAGCGCTCGAGTCCCCAGGTGAAACCTCAGAGCTGTGCGGTGTCTCTGGGGGCCACGCTCTTGCCCCCGGGGTAGCCCTCAATCGCCGAGGCTTCTGACCCAAACACTCCACACTTTGATTGTAGACGCTCTCGATTAACAATAGACTGAATGGGGTCTGACGCTGTGGGTCTCGCCGAGTCCCTAAAGGAAACCTAAACCGAAGAGAGGTGCTCCGAGCCGAAACAGGCCACATTCAGGCAAACATTAGATCGGCCATCGCTGGTCGCGTGTGTGTGTGTGCTGATCTGTAACAACATTTACAGTTTGTCACATTTATGACAATAAACACTGAAAGTGAGTAGCTTTGAAATAAATACAATTTTAACAGGGAAAGTGTCTGTAGAGAAGTACATTTATATCAGTAAGAGATTGTTTAACATACAGGTCAGCTTACACAAACAGGGCTCACCGTCTTATTCTCAGTCTCAAGGTGAAGCTCTCATGCCACGAGAAAGCGGGATTGCATTTGTGAACAAATGGTCTGGGAACAGGAGCGTTGAGCTGGGCCACAGGGTTCACAGGTTTACACCACCCTCGCATGCAGCACCCCGTTAAATGACTTTACAGCTCACTTCAACAAAAAACAACAGCAGATAAGGTGATAACTACAACATGGTAATGGCACAACACCCTTTAAACATATAAAGGAACCTGACAGCTGAGAACGGATGGTGTGGCAAGACCTTAAAAATGTACACTACCACCCAGAAGTTTGGAGAATGTTTTTTGTCTATATGTCTATTGCTGACATAAGTTGCAATTATTTGATCAATAGTATTATTATTTACCATTGAATAGTTGTTTTCTAGATTAATGCTTTTTAATCATTTATTTCAGTGAGCAAAGCTGAATTTTCAGCATCATTACTTCAGACGTCAGTGTCACATCATCTTTCAGAAATCATTCTGATATGATTTGCTGCTCGAGAAATGTTTACTATTATTATCAATGTTGAAAAGAGTTGTGCCGCTTCATATTTTTGTGGAAGCCATTATGCTTTTTTATAGGATTCTTTGATGGATAGAAATTTCAAGAGACCAACGTTTATTAATAATTTATTTTTGTGAAAACATAAATGTCTTATTGCTATTTTGATCAAAATAATGTGCCATTGGTGAATAAAAAAAGAGTAATTTTCTTTTCCTTAGTCCAAACTTATCAAATTATAAAACATGCAATGCCAGAAGTAAGAAGTGTAAATGTACTTGAATTCATGTTTGCATTTCGTGTTTATGCTCTGATGCTTTGGGGTTGTAGACAAATATAAATTATGCATTTTTTATGTATTCATTCATTCATTCATTCATTCATTCATTTATTCAACTGATGCAATAAACAATTTAAAAAAATAAACTTAATAATGAAAAAATTATAAACATTTTATATATATTGAGTATTTTCTAACTGTGTATTTCATAGATTTTACAGATTTTTACTATTACTCTTAAATGTATAACATAGTAATGATAAACAATGAGTATACATGTCCTAACTTTGAATGGTAGTGTGTGTGTGTGTGTGTGTGTGTGTGTGTGTGTGTGTGTGTGCGTGTGTGTGTGTGTGTGTGTGTGTGTGTGTGTGTGTGTGTTTGTGTGTGTGTTTGTGTGTGTGTGTGTGTGATCAGACTTGGCTTAAAGTAATCTAGACCACTGTGGCAGGGGGATGGAATACAAAACTCCAGTTCAGGTGCAGGCCACCGGTCCATGTACGACCGAATTTAATTATTGATTTTCTGAGAGAGTGGCATCAGTTACCTCAGAAGTTACCCAAGCCTGCCTCTTGAGCAGAATACAAGCAAGGTCAGGCCACGTGGAGGTCATTCTGCTTTACTGGGAACTGGCTCAAGTTGGTAAATTAAACTTTTTTTTTTTTCAGCAGAATATATATAGACAACAGTTTTATTCAAAACACTCAATCTCGTTCAGTTGGGACATTAGCATGAGTTTGGGGAGGGATTGTGTTTTTGACCAACCAATCAAAGACAGAAGGAGTGTTTGAGGAGCCTGTTAGAGTCACCGTGTCATAACACCAGAAAATTCAATGTTTAGTGTACTGTATATCTGTTTTACAAGCACAACTCAGACGTTAACTCGGCAAAGACCTAAGATGCACCTTCATCAACAGAAAAGATATCTTCTGTTGTTTCATTTGCTCTTTCCTGCATCCAAACACCTGGCCGGGTGAATTAGATTGCGCTGTCGTCCTTGTGCCTTACTAATTGAACTGTAAACCCATGTGCGGATCCATTCATTGTCCCCCATCGCTCCCAGCGGCTGATTTATGTCCAGCGATGGCGCTGTGCATCAGCTAAAAGCAATCCTGTAAATCACAGGCCTTTCCCTCGCCGCTTTCATCACTTCATTAATTTAAGATATCATTACGGCCGCTGGTGACATAACTCTGAACAATGGTACACGCTTAAGATATTAATCTGCACGCAGCAACAAAGAGCCTCTCTGTATCTGCTGATTTAGCCACTGCTTGTTTTACGCTGCTGATTTACATTGAGTCGGTAAGCCGGGCTGATTTGGCTTCTGTCACTGAAAGATAACAAGCTGTCAGAGTTTTGCACCCGCATAGTGATTGTGTGGATTTACATGAAGGCTGGGCTTGTCATCTGTGACTTTGTTGACATACAGGTGATGTTTTCTTCATTAAAATAAAAAAAAAATGCATGATGCAATTTTGGAAGTTTATCTTTCTATATAATTTTTAATTTATTTTTTGTTATTTTAATACTTAAAGTTTAACTAAATGGAAATGATAAGTGTTGCCTTTGCAAATAGCTGAAATAAATACCTTTTAAATGCATTTATTTTGCTATTTTTTTTTATGGTTGTACTTTAGTTAATGATAAAAATCCTGCTTTAATAATGAACTGAAATGAAAATGAGCTTCCATTATGTTCACCGTTATTTCCCTATATTGATGTCAGTTAACCGGCTAGCAGCCGTTGATCTTTACCATCGGAGACAGTGTTCATAAACACACCCCGGCAGACTCTCAGAGCTCCAGTCTGTGGCAACAAAAATACACATCTGAAGTCATTTGGAAATTTGGGGCTCCTACCAAAATAACAGGGGGAGTTCAAAATCACGGGACGGAGCATAAACATTTTAGAGACTGACCCCTGACCCTTTGGTGTTGGTGTAATGCCTGGTGTGGGTGGGGGCCCTGGAGCCACAGTGAGGGCCGTTTGTGTCTCCATGGGCAGGATCAGACTTCCAGACCAGCGTCCCTGCAACATGAGATCCCTTGATAAAGACTCGGACCTGCGTTTACGGCACAGTAAAACTACACTCTTGCTGTTCTGTCACTTTATAACACTATAATTACTCTTGAACACCACATGGTTTTCATTTGCTTCTCCAGTGATGATAAAAGCAGACACGAGGCTTTAGCGCCAAAGATAAGTATATGTGCGTAGTTATGTGCAACGTACCATATCATTATAAATAGAAAATACGCAAATAAATAAACAAACAGACATACTGGAAGATAACATATCTGATATTAACTGAGAGTTTCATGTTTCATGTTTACATAGTGAGTATAGCGCAAAGCAGTGTTTCAAATAAATGTATGGATTTACTTATATTTATGTATTTACTTGTTTATTTATTAAAAATTCTAAATCTCCCGCTCTCAAACAAAAACATGCATGTATATATTTTGTTGACCACAATTAATATGCTTTCATCTCACAAGCTTTATAAATACAGTAAAGTTTTTTTTATTTTTATTTTTTTATTTTAATTATTATTATTGTTGTTGTAATTATTATTGTTATTATTATTGCATCAAACTGTATTTTTGACCAAATAAATGCAGGCTTGTTGAGACAATTGTAAGTTTTGAAAGCTCAACATTAAAAGTGTGTATTTTATTATTATTGTTACTAATTTTTGATTATGAATATAAATGTATTATATATATATATATATATATATATATATATATATATATATATATATATATATATATTTATATTTATATATATATATACACACACACACACACACACACACACATATATATATATATATATATATATATATATATATATATATATATATTGTTTTTTTTTTTTTTTAGTAGCTAAGATTAAAGTTTACAAATACCACATTATTGTATGCAATTCTGCTTTAACAGCAATGACCTCAATGCATTATCAACACACTACAATCTTATTGTTTTTCTATTTTTGTTCACTTGCATACTGAATTGTGATTGGTCTTTTCTTGTTTTGCGTCTTTCTTTGCATATACACTGCAAAGAAGAAGATTCTATGTCTTGAAAATAACGGCATGCCCTAAAAAATAGGCATGCAATATGACTCGGACAATATCCTTGACAGGTTTCTTGTCAGAACATTTCTACAAACTCTTACAGGACAAGTAAAATATCTAATAATAATAATAAAAATCTTCACTTACCAGACAATAGCGTATCTGCTTGGGTTCCCTCTTGATCTTTCATTTCCTGCTTCAGCTCCTGATAAGGAACACAAAAGCTACCTTAACTTGTTTACAAAGTTTTGTCTGATCCTAATTAAGCCACATCTAGTCAAATAGGGTGGGCAACTGCCAAAAGCACTTGAGTTCAGACCCACAGCTCTCTCCACAACGGCCTGGCTAACAAGCCCCAGAAAGACACTATGTAAACACTTCCCTCCAGTGCTCTCCAGAATCAAATGGTTTGAACTATTCGAGCAATGCTCTCTTAACGGTTTCGAACAGCAGACAGTTATGCCTTAACAGTGTGTTTAGGAACAGCTGTCCTCAAACAGAGCTGGGGGAAAATCCACGCTGGCAGATGTCATGCTGCTATAAAGCACGCTCCGAACGAGGATGTAATCACATATTCAAGTTTAAAGGGGACGGGAAGCTCAAATCAACCGAATACTATACTGAAAAAAAAACAAAAAAAAACATATATATATATATATATATATATATATATATATATATATATATAATAAATGTTGTATGATTTACTTTGGAGCAATTGGTAGAAACTTTCACAAATAAATACCAAGAAAATGCAAGTAACTCTTAATATGCAAAAAATGAAGTAGAAAGTCTGAAATAATGTTTTCTTGTAAAACACACTCTAATAATCTGTTATTCCAACCCGATCTCACGGCAATTCGTCAATTTTTCACAAGGTGGCTTATTCGTACGAATTCATACGACCACACTCGTACAAATTCATATGATTGTTGCCAAATCGTACTTATTTTACGAGTTGCACAATTTCGTGTGAATTTGTACGAATGACCTACACCTAACCCCGCCCCTAAACCTAACCATCACTGGGGTTTAGACAAATCGTAGAAAATCGTACGAGTGAGGTCGTACAAATTCGTACGAATAAGCCACCTCGTAAAATACGTACGAATTGGCCGTGAGATAGCGCTGGTTATTCACAGCTTCTAAAAAACATTTTTACAATGTAGAGACCTACCTCTTTTTTATTTTTATTTATTTTCTGTAGACCCATGAGTGGGAGTTAATAGAGGAGCAGAAAAAGGGAAGATTTATTAACAGCACTCGATTACATTTTTGGGGAGGACTGAGCCTGAAGGACTGGGGTTGCAAAAAAGAGGAGAGGAGCACTTTGGATGCTCTTGACTAAAAGTTAACCGTGTCTATTTGGCCTCTACAAAGGCCATTTTGGGGAAAGCTGGACTCTGACTCCACGACTTCAGATTAGGTGGAGTGGTAGGATTAGTCCTTAATGACTCGGACTTTGAAGACAAAGAGAGCCTCAGCAAAGAAGCTTAGATATGGAAGAATTAACAGAGCTCCACCAGCGCCCTCCTCTCTCCCTCTCATCCTTTCTCTTCTCCTGACTCTCTGTTTGCTCTGCAGTGCAGGTAGAGGTCATAGAGGGCACAGGGTGACCGCACAAAGCAGTGGTCTGTTTCAAAGCAGCTGTGAGCGTGTCCACTAAATGCTACAGACCAAAGCTCCAGAAGCATTTACAGATGGGCCTGTGCTAATAAATGCAAGCACCCAAACTCCACTGCATGAAAGTCCACATCCTTTATATCCAGTGAGAAAATTTCAGTTCTGAGAAACTTCTGTTGCATTTGCGTGTATGCCACATGGTTTGGTATTTTAATACAGTGGCATTCAGACATTTCTAATACTTTGTAAATTCACCCACAAAGTAGTTTGACATGATCCAAAGCCTAACAGTTGGAACTACTTTCTTTTTTGCTCCAGATTGTGAAGTTTAAAATTCTCTGAAATTAGCAAACCCACTAGGGAATTCGTACTTGAAGGACATTTAGCAGATTTGCAGAGAACTGAGAAGAATATTTTATAAGCTAAATCATATTTGAAAATGCTTTCTTGTCTTGTAATCATCATGTATTTATATATATATATAAGCATTGTATTATTGTTAGTAAAAATGTTTAACAAACCTTAAAAAAAAGGAAAGAACAAAAAAAAACAGAAGCAAAAATGCATGCAATTGCAAAAACTGTTTTCATAGATTTAACATGAAATCATTTTATGTGTATTTTTGTCTCTAAACATATACTTCTCTGTTGGAAAAAAAAGATAAGGATTTCATGCACTTTCAGCTCATTTAACAAATTGTGTCATGTTTTAATCTGTTCCACATAATTGAGCAGATTTTCCTCTTAAAATGGAAAAAATAAAACACTACACACACACACACACACACACACACACACACACAGACACACACACATACACTGAGTCATTGTGATTGTGATTTACTCTACGGAAGGTGTAAGTATACCTTCTGATAGTGTGCCTCATCATTTAACACTTTACTTCATTTCATCTGACTATAGCCAAGATTAGTTATTGATTACTGGGCTTTTAAATTATTCTAAAGCGAAAGCCAAATAGCACAGTCTTTATGGATCCACTATTGACATGGCCAGTATTTCATTCTGTTTTCTTGGCCATGAAGCCGTCAAGTGGAAATGATCAAATAATAAGATGGAGGATTGTTTTATGACTTCTGCACATTGTCATCAGTTTGCATTCAGGAAAGTAAATAATAAATGCAGTAAACATCCCCCATCTCAGGCTCTTGTGTCGGTTGTGTTGGTCTCATTGATGTCCTAGTGGATTTTTACATTGGGATTGGGTTTGCTTTCTTTTGTCATGATAACCAATCATATTATTGTTTTCAGTAGTGTTTTTGCAGAAGTAATCTCCACAACTCCAAACCGAAAACTACATGGTGAGCTTGAATAACATTTTAAGCCAAAAAACAGCATGTGCATTTATCAGATTGGTTTTGCCTGCTTGATAAGGCAAAAGGCAGTAGGGCCGGGTCAACACTGGGGGTTTAGTACCCAAAGTGGCAGAGAGCCTCGGGTGAGTTTATCAAAGTGTAAAATGCTTAAACCAGCAGGGCAACACAATCCTTAGTGCTTAGCGTATAAATCACCATATAGTCTTATTTACAGGGCTGCAGCTAAGCCCTTGTTATAAGTAAATACATCCGCTGGCAGTGATTGTATCAGAGCAAATGGGAGAATTAGACAGCTAGAGAAACTGGAAAGTGAGTGTGAATCAAACCTCTTAGAAAGAGCAAGCGAAGATCTGGGGAACTAAAACGTTTGAATACAACAGATTTGTCTAAACAGATAGAAATCAGTTCTTTTTTTGTTAAAAAAGCACAAAGTTAATTTTTAAGTTATTTTCCTAACCCGAATAACAGGATTCCAGTATGTCCACAGGAAACTGTTAATGACTAGTATGCCCAACAGTGCTAACTCTGCCAGAAAACGCGGCATCTTCTTAAATTACTTCTTTAATTAAATACACAGTTACCCAAACATGATATAAACCCTTTAACAAGCGCCACACAAAACCACAAAGCTGCAGGATTTCATCTCACACAGAGTTACAGTAGTTGTTGTTTTCAGTTGCATCTATCTCACGTGTGAATGAGACTGGGGGGAAATAAGAAGAAAAAAAAGAGAGAGAAAAAAGTTTCATATTCCTTTAAACCTCAAAAGTGTTGGCAAACAGAAGAGAGGAAAAGTTGGCCTTAATTCCATCTCACGCTGAAGACTTTGCATTTTTACTTAGTGGGCTCAGTTGGCTGAAGTCCTCTCGCCCGTAAATTGGATATTAGAGGGCGATATAAAAGAGGCTATGTGTGCGCTCCTAGCAGGGAATTATTGCATCCAATATCCCATCCGCCTGTGCAGATCCTCATCTAATAAAGGCACAACTATATTGGTCTTCAACTTTATGAAGCTCCATAGTAACACGCATACAATGGGATTTGCCCGGGTCTCTCAAGCAGGGTTCAGGACAATGCAGATATCACTGCATTCCCCTGCTCTTAAAAAAACTTCAACTCCAATTTAAATACAAGCAACCAAACAGTGCAATGGCATTCTGTGGATCCGGCTCTATAAAGAGCTCAACTGTTTTAGATCGGCGTCCTCAATCTTCATCTTTTGCATAGGAAGGGCTTGAGTGCCCAGACCCTGACCCAGCCCCCACCCTCAGTAATCCTAAAAGGGGGCAACAGCATCAGAGAGTGTGAAATTAAATACATTACAGCATTAGGGATTAAAGTGTTTTATGGGCAGTTGCTCATCCACATCAGACTTTAGCTTTTTAAATCCTAACATTTGATCTGGGTTAGGAACCAATGGCTGAGAAAGGAGCTGAACTGTTTGTCGGACCTACAAAGAGAGGGAGAGAGAGAGAGCTATAGGGAGTGTGTGAATCTGTGTAAAAGAGAAGTCATGCGCACTCCTGGGAAGAGAGTATTTACGGCTGATCCTGTTGCTGGTGGAAAAAAGCAAACTAACAAAATCTCCTTCAGGAGGGCGGCCTCGGTTAAGAAGCGCTGCATTTCATAAGTGTGTGTAACTGAGGGGTTTCCTTGCCACTTCTGGAGAGTAGACGGAAAAGCCGTTCTCCAAGGAAATTAGGTTTTAAACATAAACCTTTTAAAGTATATATATAGTAACACAAGCATTAATTCATTTAGCATTGAATAAATAAATGCATTTAGTAAACAGATATATCAATAAATATGAATGTTTAAAGTATACCTTCTTTAGATATAATAGTTTCAGGTGGAGTTTATCTAAAAATGAATATTTTGTAATGCCGTTCCAAAACCGTATGACTCCCTGTCCTGCTCTATTCCATGCAAGAGATGAAAATTAGCTAACACACCATAGAAGTTTGTATGATTTATTTTATAACATCTGTGGCTGCACTGTATTTCAAGTCTTCTGAAGCTGTTTGTGTGAGGAACAAAATAATTTATCTCAAATCTCATTTATGCATGATGCATGAAGATACGATTACAATCAGCTGTTGCTAGTAGGCAAGCAGTGTCATATAGTCTTATTGATTTATACAAACACAGGTCCAAATTGTGCAGCCCTGGAGCTTAAAAAAGAGAGAAAAAAAATCACATTTTAAACTAAAATCTCAATTTTGATCCGAAAAATTGTGGTTCGATTTTTTTCCCTCCAAAACATGCATCCAGAGTTCAATATCAATGATACACAATAAGTCATTGTTTAAAAAATAAAAAAGGCAATGTTATTGTCTATTTTTCTATGTTGCCCCCTCTCAATTTAGCTTTTTAAAATCAAGTGTTGGGAAGGTAATTCTGGAAATGTAACAGATTACCTTTGCATTTATTTTGTAATTACATTTTATTATTATTTGTGTAATTGTTACTCCCCAACACTGTTAACATCTAAATGCACTCCTTGTCTCAAGTGACACAAACAGCTATAACACGTTTCCTCCCAAGTTCAGTAGTCTCAATGGCTACTTCCTGTTTCCTTGGAGAATAGCCCAAGAAGGGAATAGCTATCAATATCCAACAAACCTGTTCCTTTCTTAAACTACCCTAGTCAGATTACCAGCTATCATTAATCATTCCCAGAAAAAAAGGGCATTTGTCCTTGTCTGACAACGTCATGTTCAGAGAAGAAATTGAACCTTTGTTTGGCTCCATACTCAATTGGGTTTCTTGAACAAACTGTTAGCTGAAATGAACGGTTAGATGTTCTCTAATGTGCTGAATGGGGGCTAAGAAGAAACCAGAGGAGAAAAATGGCAGCTGTCTCGAAATCGCCGTTCAGGCTTCTAATGAAGCTCTTGGGACTCCAAACTTCATTAATTGGTTTGGACTCTCTTCAAAAGGTTCAAATCAAAGCCTTATATAAAGGGTCACATTGTTTACTTTGATCATCAATATCAATTTACACATCACATACAGAAGTATCCATTTCAAGCTCAAGCTAAAATGCAAGAGATCCAAGGTAATGTTATTGTCAGACCTTCAGTGTAGACGACACACGGTATTCTGTTCAGACTTCACTGTCAGTATTTGATATGAGACGGGAAAACGTTTTAAAATAGCTAAATGTCACATGCGAGATATCATGACCCTGAGGGCTACATTAGAAGCATTTGATTCCACGGATTACAATACTTATTCAGTGCACATAGAGGGAAAATATGCGATGGATCTTTAATCTTCACTCCATGGTCTCCGGCCGTTCGCTGCTGCTTCTGACTGTGGGATTTGATTTCACCTCCTCCAGAGCAGAGGGCGGTCTCCGTCACTGAAAGACCAGGAGCCAGGGTACACAGGGGCCACCCACTCAAGAAGAAAGGCACTGGGAAACTGTGCAGCGGGGAAGGCTTAGATACCTTTCCCTCAGGAGTAATACAGGCCCATGGAAAGACCTTGGCTGAGATCTGCTTGGATCTGAGCCCAGGCTTGTGGTCCAGAGTAAAGGATGAATGATCCACCAAGAGTCCATGTCGTGTGAACTTGAACCATTTCGCTTTCTCCGCTTTCTCTTGCCTGCCATCTGCCGATGACACACTGTTTTGGGAACTCTTCCTTTCCTTCTTCACATGCATTTAAGTCAGCAGAACATGCTCAAGGAATCTTAGGTTTGGTACAAGTAAAGGATTTGTAGCATGATGTGAATATGATTCATCCCACATTTTCTCAAGCAAAATAAACGATGATATAGTGAGGCACATAGAATGAAAGTGAATGTGGCCAATTTTGGGGGGGGGGGGGGGGGGGGGGGGGACTTAAAAACAGAATGTGAACCTTATTATTCAACCCAGGGTCATTGAAAATTTCGTGCTTGTGGCGACATTTCTTCAACACCTATATTACATATCTTAGTGCACATTTTGCAGCAGTTTCAAAGTGAAACGGCCAGTGAGTGGCACTAAAACACGCTTTCAGTATGTGATAGTGGCCACGTTTTTACAGTGTTGTTTTAGCGTGTCTGAGGAGTATCGCTAGTAGGTCTCGCAGCATGATAAAATTGTTTTGAAGTAGTAACATAATACTGTGCGAAAATTAGGTTTTCTTAATCGTAACTTTTGCCCTGTAAATCATAATTTGCGTGGAAAGGATTAAAAGTTGTCTCGGTTTTACTGCGTCTAGTGTTCATTTCAACTAGAAACTCTGTACGTTATTCGTACGTATTAGTAATTTTTTTGAGTTTAGGAAAAAAGTATGATTTTGCAATAAACCTTGGTAATTATTATTTTATAAAAGCATTTTAAATGAATTATTCTGTTACAAATTGTATTGTTTAATCTGCAAAGCTATTTTGGGATTATTTAAGGATTTATTGTTTATGGCATTGCATTTTCTCTGTGAAGAGAGTTATAAAATTGGATATAACATCACACAGGAAAGATTAGTAAATGATTATTTTTTTACAGTAAAATATTGTTTTGTTTATTGTGGCTGTACTATTAAACAGTGAGTTTTTTAACATTCACAAATTCCATTGAAAGTTTTTTTTTTTTAAGAAAAAAAAAGTCTCAATTAATTTTTGTGGTAGTCAGCATTATGTCAATTGTGTATGACTTGCATTTGTACTGAACTTAATAATTTTCCTTTAACTCATGTGCAGCACTGTTTTAATCGCAATAAAAAAACAGTCTAGAAGTATCAAGTGGGTGCACTGCCTCAGGGGACTTTTGGGAGAAAGTGCAAACAGGGTGAGTCCCCGAGGATTAACTCGATTACTAGACCGAACAGGATTACGGCAAGCCAACTCCAACACGTTTTGCTGCTTTCACTTGATGGGAGCATAAACAGTACGCACCTCTGTGCCAAGCACACCTACAGATTTAACCCCATAAGTTTTATAGGTATCAAGTCAATTATTCTCCAATATAAACATGATTGGGGAGCTGACATCTATCCACAACTGTACATGTCAGCAATGGCAACACAAACAGCCCAATACACACAAACCAAAGTAAGGAAGAACAGATGCATGAAATATCTATAAACAAAGACCGGGTCCTGGCACTGTCTGTTGGAGAAATCCAAATCAGACTGTATAATGTGGGCCTTCGTGGGCTCCATCCATGGCATTGCCCTTCACATTCCCATTCTTCCTGTTAGAATTGAAGGATTATGGGAAGGAAGTGCTTTGATTAAATACAATGGGCATCTATCGTCTGTTGATTTGAGGGATTCGGGAGGCAGATCCCTTAGAAAAACCCAATGCAGAGACTGAGAGTGCTGGAGGAAGAAGAGGGGTGCGATAGGAGGAGGAGGACGGGTTAAGATGCTCCTCTGACATGCACTAGCTCCTCCAGCTCGCCGTAAATACTCAAACAGAGGCTTCAGATCTTTTTTTCTCCCACTCCGGCCACTTAAGCCCAGGTGCCAAGTGGGTCAATTCTGCAATATCCCATCAAATCTTGTATTGCTTACTGCAGATTTGATCATATCGAGTGGCCATGCGGACATGATTTCATGTACAAACCCGATCATTGAGTTTATGAGCTGGTGATTGTTTCGACATTGTGGTTTCGTGCGAGTACCAAATAATCAAATAACAGGCCAACAGGGAATGCAGCGTGGCGAGAGCAGCCTGACATCAAAAAGGTGTTGCTCATAAACAGGGTCTCTGGGTCTGTAAGACATAATGACAGTGCACACAGAAGACAGCACCATGCAAACCAAAGCCTTGTCATTTGTTGTCGCTTGACATAAATAAACACATCAGGAATCAAGAACACAATGCATTTGTTTATTTCAATTGATTTTCACATTATTAACCGTAAAGGTCAATAACGTGACACTCATTTTATCTTATCTATTTACTCAGAAGTAATAAAAAATGAAGTTCGTACATACGGCAACATGAATACACACATGCATTTCATTTCTGAATAAAAATAAAAATATGTAATGTTAGGGTTATACAACTGTCCTGATATTATACTAAATAAATAAATAAAAATTTGTCAAGGAGTCTTGCATAATCTTTTGTTTTATTTATTCAATTTCTTTAACAAAATTGTTTGCATGATTATTGCAATATGAAAAAAAAATAGTTACAATTATTCAAAATATTATTAGTCAATTAAAACTATTTTCATAGTGCAAAATTAAACTCAAAACAGTAATACAATTTAAAATGAATACAAAATAATACTAATAAAAATACTAATAAAATAATTCTAATATTATAATTACCGTATTTTCCGGACTATATGTCACACTTTTTTTCATAGTTTGGCTGGTCCTGCGACTTATCGTCAGGTGTGACTTATTTACACTGAGGACATAGAGCGCCCTCTCACGGCTGGAGATGGTAATGTTTTCTCTTGGTTCTAAATAAATTGGACTTGTAGTCCAGTGCGACTTATAGTCCAAAAAATACGGCGTATTTTTGGACCGATGCGACTTATACTCAGGTGCGACTTATAGTCCAAAAAATACGGTATATAATTTTAAGATGTTTACACTCATTTTTATTTGATGGTTACACTACATGATATACTGTAAGTCATAAATGTATCATTTTCTTGAAGACAATGAATTTATGTACAGTATTTTCGTTCATTCATTCTTTCATTCACATGCAATGACTACATGGAACCAACACAAATTCAAAGAGTGCACAAGATTAAACTAGATTTCCTGTTTTCTTTATTTTGGGAAATGTTATGTCATTGGCCCATATCTCAGTTGCTCTCTTGAAGTTATAATTAAAATTATTATATAAAATAAATCAATCAATCAATTATGTTGCCCCCTAACCCAGTCAAACTCTCTAAAATCAGGGTTACAGTCCAACTTTTTTCATACTAGTTAGCTCATGTCCTCATTAAAGAAATTTTTTCGACCTTGGTTTTAGGTTACAATCTTTGTAAATAGTGACCCGGGTCCTGCCTTGTCAAGCCCTCTTATCCCAAATGAATCATGAGGTCTTGTAAACAGTGCAGTGATCCAGTTTCTTGAGTGAGTCGGGCTGCAAGGGGGAAAAAAGGTCTGGTGATTTGCAATGGATTTACACATATACAGTTTCAGCTAAGTTCCCCAAGGTCGGCGTGCGAGACCTTCACCCGTCAGTGCCTTAAACAAGGCGTTTACCACCCAGCCTCTTCCTGACCATACCACATACAGAGGGCCAGTAAGGAGGGGGAGTCCCACACATCAAACGCGTGTTCTCATTGAAATTCTTCTAAGCGGGCTGTGGGATTTCATTTAATGAGCTGAGAAGCGCCGCTCGACAGCTGACTCTGGAGTTGCCCGCTGAAGGAGGCACGGGCAGACATCTCTCACCTCCGAGGCTGAGTCTACGAGTGCAACACCCTGGTCCGTAAAAGATCTGAATGCATCGTGCATCCAGAACGTCTCAAGAGAAGAGTCTCGTTTCGTGACTCTGGCTCTGATTTGTGACTTCGCCGCTAGCCGTAGTCGCTGTATTGTACAGTAAGCACAGCAAAGCGGAGCAGACCCGATTCACGAGCGGAGGAGAGGAGGCAGGCCGGTTTCAGCTGGCAAGGTGAGCACAAAGAGGCTCTTCTGTTCCTGTGGACCCATCCCGGGCCCCTGCCAGGGCACTTTGGCAGCTTGGTGCTTCCCTGGGGCCGAGCACCGGAGCCTGCCCAGTCTTGCCCTACCACAGCAGCTGCCAGCTCTCGGCCTCACACACACACACACACACACACCGTGGAACCTCCAGTGCTTTTCTCCCCACACATTCAGTCTCTAACCCCTCAAATCTGAAAACTCTGTTTCCTGAGTCTGACACCACTGAGCCTCCCTTTGGCGAGGACTTTTTTCCTTTTCGTTTTCTTTTTTTTTTTTTTCTCCTTTCCATGAACGTCATCTCTCTGCAGGAAATGATACCCCACATTCTTGACTGTTTGGCTCCAAACAGAACTGTGCAACAGAAGGAGCAGCAGAGTATGAGAAGAGACAGTGTCTGGAAGAATTGTCTCTTTTTCATTATCTCAGCATGTCTCTCCGTATCTTCCACTCCCATTCACTGTTTCTCACACACTGCATGGCCTGTGGGAACATATTGTTTGTCAGCCTGTTTTGCATATAGAGAGAGCTAAGCTGTTAACAAAATAATTGCTAAACAATTTCATATATAAATATACACTACTGTTTCAAAGCTGGTGCTGGCGTTTTTATAATGCTTTTGAAAAATGTCTCTTATGTTTAGCATGGCTGCATTTATTTGATCACAAATGCAGTAACAACTCTATTACTGTAAAACATTATTATTATTATTACAATTTAAAATAGCAGTGCATGAATATATTTTAAAATGTTATTTATTCATGTGATTCAAAGCTGAATTTATCAGCATCATTACTCAATCTTCAGTGTCACATGATATTTTAGAAATCATTTTAATTTGCTGATTTGCTGCCTGAAAAACATTTATTTGTATTTATGAAAGAGGTTTGAATGTTTTACGTGTTTATTGAAACCTTTTTTTTTTTTTTTGTAGGATTCTTAGATGAACAGAAAGTTCATTTTGTCAGTTGAACACTTTGTGAACTGCCGAGCGAGGCATGCAAATAGTTTTTACACCTTATGCCGCTGCCTTAATTGTAAAAACAAATATGTTTTCCAGATTGCACTGGGAAGAGTAGTGTGTGAAACTGTGGAGTCCATGTAGTGTTTTACTAGTCAATCTCAGAAGCTCTGGTGTTAATCTCCACCCTGCAGAGGTGAAGAACATTCACACCAGCTCCAACTAAACACTGTTTGTTAGCCTGATGTGTGTTCCATATTAGTTGAGCCCTGATTGACTAGCAACAACCACACAGTACTGACAACCTCCCAAAAATATACAAACAGAACCCCTAAAGTGTGACATTGTAACTTTCTGCCAGTTTTCGTGGGGCCTGAAGAATTATTCATGCTTGAAGACTACAGTATTTAAATTAAAAGTAATTAAAAGAACTAAACCCTATAACTGGACCAAAAAGTTATCAGAATAAACTGTTACATTCTCTGAACTTAATCATTTTGGTCCATTTGATTAGTTTTTTTTAGTTTATTTTCCATTCACATTGTTGTTGTGTGCATTCCGAGCACAATCAAGAATTACATGTATTAAATCAGTAAAGAAAAAAAAAAAAAAAAAAAAAAAAAAAAAAAAATATATATATATATATATATATATATATATATATATATATATATATATTTTTTTTTTTTTTTTTTTTTTTTTTTTTTTACTTGATTCAGAGCATTCACATTAGAGACACATTTTTGCCATGCACACCAAACCCCTGAATCAAATCAACACTGCGATGCTTTTACAGTATGAGTGTAAATAAACATATCATTAGCAGATATAAAAACAGGTCTGGGTAACAAAACTCCCAGAATGCAGCAGGTATGAGGAGGGAGAGAGTTGGCAGCTGCTAGACTTAGATTTCAGGACATCTGTGTGTGTGTGTGTGTGTGTGTGTGTGTGTGTGTGTGTGTGTGTGCGGGTGCTTGTGTGCTCATTTGTGTGTGTAAACACACGGGGTGAGGGTGAGTCTGCGCTATCAGTGTCAATAAAGGGACATCTCTATTGGGCTGCTCTGTTACACACTTTCTAAACAGCTTTCTGGCAAAGCCAGCACAGATTCCTCAGTGATGACTCACGGACAGGAAGATATGGCATGACATTAGGCTACAATTAAAAGCAAAATTAGAATCAGATGACAGAGAAGGAGATTTGCTTTTTACAATGTGTTCACTGAAATGTGGTTGTAGGAGAGAAATACAACATGAATTGCAGCAGATATGATGCGGATACCTCAATGTATGACGGTGAAACAGCAGTGAAACAGACTGATCACCGTTGCTGATACGAGGAACAACAGTGGATTTGAGCACACTATGAATTGGCTCGAAGGTAATTAGGGGAAAATACAAATGAAATAAAATATAACAAATATAACAAAAATTATATTAGAGAAACTCAGCATCCTTTTTCATGATAAGCACAAATAAATGAATAGGCTGTGTTATTAAGCGTATTATTAGAACAATCATAACAGTGATGGATGATAATTACTGTCGTAGTAGAAGTAGTAATGAAGTGTAGTAGAATAACAAACAAAAACAACAACAATTATAATTAATAGTATTAGCTCTTCTTGTTGGCATAACATAATAGCATAATAATAAATATTATTATTATTAACATTTTATAACAGTAATATTTATTAGCAGTAATGTTTTAGCTCTTATTAATAATAATCCTAGTAAATAATCAAGTTTCTTCATGCTCTCATTTTATCCTAATCCAAAGCTACTATCCTAGCTCCCTCTGGTGGCAATTACAAATTAGTGAGTGAAAATCTTCACCTCCCTGTTCCCCATTACAGCTCAGTGCACTTTGTGTTCATCCTCTTGTCATAACTGACCATAACAATAATAAAACTCATTCTTAGTTGCATGCACACACCTGAGAGACAGTAAAGTTATAAGAACTATGATAATCTAGTGTAGGTCCAAACTGAAATCACACACTCTGTAATGGTGTTTGATATTATTGTATCTACTGTACATACAAAAGGTATTCATTATGGCATCCAAAAAAGTCTCTTTAGTGTTTCGACTGAGCTGGAACTCACACAGCAGGTTTAGGTCTGTTTGGAAGAGGTCTCTTTCCCTGGAAAGCAGGTAACGGTGGAGCTCAACACCTGATTTTCTAGATCCAAATGCCACACAACACACACAGCTCCAGCAAGATCACAGGATGGAAACACGTGAGGAAAGCCTTGAGGAAGACTGACAACATTTTAACCCATCTACCTGTGAAATAAACAGACAGACGAGGATACACATACAGTCTCTGCTGGCCTGAATGCTGTGGATAATTCATGACAATTCACATTCAAATAATTATGAACTGGATATTCTGGGGCTTTAGCTCCCAAAGAAAGAGTAAAAACATATGTATATACCGCAAGTGTAATATGCAGAGATGCTTATGCAGCACTTTGCAATTCATCGAGTGAAACAGCTCGGGTGGCCTGATGTGTTTGGTGTCAGTCACTTTGATTGGCAGGAATTTGTCAGAATTGGAAAATATCACATGGAGAAAGAGATGGAGCTAGGTTTTCTATGGCCTATTTTAATATTTCATTTAGCTAGAGTTTTTCGCTCCATAGTTTAAATTCTAATCTTGTTATGGCAGAGGTGCATGTAGTCTGCAGGCTGCAGCACCAAGCAGCTCTAATTCCCTCTGTTTCTCTCTCCAGCTAAGGAAATTATTATCAATTCCATTATTTTTTCATTATGTGTATATGTTTTGGTGGCTGAGCCACTCTGCAGAGCTCTCTCCGTTAAGTGATCTGGCTTTACCTCATCAAAGGCCAATACTTCTGGCCCTAAACACGGCTCAGTCCTGTAGGATCCTCCGAATAGGTCATCATTAGTATATCAATCAAATTCTGTTCATTCGCTAATGTGGAGTTATATCTAATAATAGCTTCTCTGGTGGCTTTCCCCCCCAAACTCTGGAGCTGCTCGTAACCAAGGCCGTTTATATCATCAGAGCCATCCACGGAATATATTTCTCGGTTTTCATCTCTCCTAATAGATAATATTCCCGATATATAAGCCTGTGGAGATTTTTCCAGAGCGTGAGAGACATATGAGGAAATATCTATGGGTCTGATCGATGCGCCATATTTTAGCCTTGGATGGCGGGCCGCAGCGAGTTATTTTTGGCAGGAGGAGCTTCTGTTTTCGTACATTTAATAGGCAGCGTATTTAAATGTCATCATGATTTCATTTTTACTACCTCGTCTGAATTTCCTCTTCCATAAATCCCGGGGTCAGTCCATAATAGAGATGAGTTCATAACTCTCTGCGTGTGTCGCAGCGTTTGCTCTCGGTTTTGAGCTTTTTGAATGATGCATCTTAGATAAAATGGTGACTTGAGTACTCCAATGTATTTTTACATATGTCTATTTAATACGGAGTTAAAAACATGCCAAAAACATTCCATTTCAAAATAACGTCCATCATGTAATTCAAACTGAATTTGATGCAAAGAAAAAAAAAAAAAAACGACTAACTCACGTCAATGAGCCAGCATAAATCTACACTGGAATTGCTTTTCTTCCTGAAGTGGTGTCATGAAATGCCTGGGGAAAAGCCAGTGGCTCATTCATCTGACTAGCCGTGCAACACAATCATGCTAAACAGCTAATCACTCACAGTCTTTTTTTTTTCTTTACCACAACAATGTCCTCTGTAAGCCGACAAACAAATTACCAGCAAGTGAGTGAAGCGCCACAATAAATCCATGTGTTTCTTTTTGTGAAGTGTGTGTGAAGCTCTTTGTGTGCGAGGGAAATGGGGTGTAAGACACACACAACACATAGCAATTATCTCACAGTGTCCCTGAAGCAGTGTAGCATTACCCTAGACTCCTGAGTTATGCTGTTTCGCTCACTGCTGTGTTCGCCTTTGTTTTAATAGACAAACACAAAGTTTAATTCCTTCTGGGTCAGAAGAGAGAACTCAATGAATGGGCTAGACCTTTAAACACACACACAACGAGGGACTCGTTTAGCTTTAATTACTCTTTGTCATTTGCTGTCTACCCAGCAGCGCTGCAGTAAAATGTCACCCCTGAAATTAGCCTCAGAGCCGGGTAATTTTCGCAGCTAAATTGCCGAATGAGTATCGCTCCGTAATAGGTAGCAAACTGCAGTAATATGATGAGATCATTTGGAAAAAGTTAGGGGGACTGATCAAAAGCAGGCATTATCCAGACTGATGTGGTGACCCGAGGAACATGTGGACACAGCTGTAATGTCATGTGACGCGCGGGAGAGCAGGTGCCAGTTGGCGAAGGCGCAAAGTCAGCGAGTGACCGAACAATTACTGTTATTCATAACAGAGCTGCTGCATGCTCAGGAACAGATTCATGCAACATTTATGTATTTATTTTTTTGGTTAGATGGACCCAAAGAGTAGAAATACTCTTAATCATCTGACGTGTAGCTCATTATGATTCATAAAAAGACAGAAAAAGTTTCTAACCAGGCCCACATAGAATCTGCACTCTGATTTCCACAGAATTGGGGCATTTGTCATTTCCAGAGTTAGTTTGTGACATATTTTGTATCTTTTTTTATTATTTTTTGTAACACTTTTAAATCCATTCTAAGGAATTCTGCAGCAGATTCCGTCTGGATAGAATTCAAGAAAGGGTGGGAAAGAATGAGAAGAAAGAGTATCTGATATTGGCGGTTCAATGCGTAACGCAAGCGAAAGGTGAGCTTTCTTTGTCTCAGATGTATGGCCGAGTGAAGTCTCTACAATTTCTTCTAACCCACTTTCTCTTCAAGTAATTGTTATTAAAAGAATAGAAATGGGGTCAGAACTGGAAGCAGTTCTTGCTTCTCACCCTGCGTGTAATTAACATTTCACAGCTCATATCTCATTACAGAAGACAAGGCCACTTTTACCGGAAAGAGTCTGACGCATTAAGATTTCACCAGGCTATAATCTGACTTGCTATCATTAAAGAATAATGTAAACCTTCAAGTGATTTAATTGGATGTCTATAGAGACATAACAGAAGAGTTAAAGTCTTTGTTTAGTTTTCACTTGAACGGTCTGACTCTTTCTCTCTCTCTCTCTCTCTCTCTCTCTCTTTCTCTCTGTGTGTGTGTCTTCCTTTTTCACTCACAGCTGAATGAAGTAAGGATCTAGGACTGTACGGTATGACAGTATAGATATATTTAGATACATTTAGACATGTTGTGGTGTTAGGGATTATACAATGTGGAATTTAGCCATGATGCAACTATGCCACTTTTTCACATTAATATATAATTAATTTAACGCATTAAATTAGTTAAATTAGTTTTAATGCATTAATTTTACCTTGTAATGCACCTTTATAAGGCATTGTGTGATCTCATGAATCATTGTAACCGCAGATATAATACATTATGATACTTATCTATTCATTGTTACACAGAAAGTATGCAATGAAGTATACTAGAGTTGGGGTACGCAAACTTGGACTCGGACTCGAGTCCAATTTTGAATGAACTCGGACTTGTCACGCACTCGGACTTGACATGGACTTGAACATTTTGGACTCGGAAAATATTCAGAGTACAGTCAAATCTGCGTCATGTGTAACAATAAAACCAGCATAAAATTGAGATGAGAAATTAGATTTGATTCAATAAACCGGTTGAAAAAAAAAACGGTTCATCGGTTCTTTTACGCTCGACGGAATGACGTCATTGGTGTTGACGTAATGGCGTCAAGTCTATCAAACATTCAAATATATAAAGTCAGTAATCATAACTTCAGTCAGTTAAAAACCTCATAATTATGAAAAGTTTACAATTAAGTTTTGCAAGAACGCACCCAAATACTGTAACAGCAATAATGTGCATACGAAGATTTAAGTCTTGAAGATATAAAGTAAATAAATTAGGTGACATCAGCGGAGAAACCATGATCCACTTACTATACATAATCCATTGCGATGTATTTGTTATTAAATGAATTTACGTTTTGCCAGATTACCCTTCATTCAGTAGAATCAGTTCAGAATCAATCACCAAAATAATCAGTTCGATTCAGACTCGAGAACGAGAATCACTCTAACCGGCACATGCTGCAGTTCAGTATCATCAGCTGCTCTACTCGTGATCATGTTCTGTTTACTACAAACTCAATTTGTGAATGTGTCATCATTAACTACAAATACAATACAGATATTTCATAAATCATCCCTTATTCCTATTAAACATAGAGTCATTAGAGTCTTATTGTCCAACTTCCCTGAAAACCCCTTTGGCCTATACATAATCTACAATATACAACCCAATACAAAAACAAAGCAGCAAATATATATATATATATATATATATATATATATATATATATATATATATATATATATTAGGGCCGGGACTCGATTAAAAAAAATAATCTAATTAATTAGAGGCTTTGTAATTAATTAATCGAAATTAATCGCATTTTAATCGCATATAAATATTTGACCTGAGAACAGTGAGAAGTAATTTTTTTCACATGGATTTATAGTATACCATTGAATAATGACTGAATACATAAGCTTAAGCAACAAAATATTGTTTATTTTTGTTCAACCAAGTCTAGCAGACCAGTGCAATTTTTGCCATTAAGTGTAGCAATAGCTGGAACCTTCTGTAAAGTGTTTTTTAAGTAAAACACAATACTGTCAATTACATTCAGAACATTGGAAACACTGACTATTAGAAAACATCTCTCTGTTGCTTCAGAGGCCATAACATACTAAGTCCAACTCTCAATAACCTTGGTCCACGCTAGCTGCTATATGTTTTGCGTTGAGATGACACTTGAGGCTCGTCGATGTGCTGCAGTGATATGCGAACGCTAGTTGGTGCTTCAGTATAATCGGTCCGCCGAAATGCATCCAGTGAGAAACGTTACGCGGTGCAAAAATACGTTATTAAAAATGCGGGAATTTTTTTTCTGTAATTAATTATTCTTAGTTAACGCGTTATTTTTTGTGTAGTTAATTAATCTCAATTAACGCGTTAAAGTCCCGGCCCTAATATATATATATATATATATATATATATATATATATATATATATTAGGGATGCACGATATTGGATTTTGGCCGATATTCGATATGCCGATATTTTCAAAATAATTTTGGCCGATGCCGATACCGATATCGATATATATACAAATATATACTGATATATTTAAACTTTAATTTTACTGAAGAGAAATCCATGTATCTCTTCTGTACTGATTCTACCATAAATGTATTATTTTACAAATGTAGACTGACATTCACATCTGAAAAACAGGTCAATTATTTCACTTGGAGAATATCGGTTTGGCTCATCGGCAGAAATATTCATATCGGCCGATACCGATAATGGTCATTTTGAGCTTTTATCGGCCGATACCGATATTGTGCCGATATTATCGTGCATCCCTAATATATATATATAGTTATTTTATCACACTTTCCGATGTTTAACAAAATACTTTAAAAATTACACGCATGTGTATCATCAGTTCATCGGTTCTCAAATCGGACGCGTCCGAAAGAAACTGTTTTCGGTTCAGTATACTGGTGATCCGAAAACCGATGCAACCGAGTACCGAAGACAACAGCAGCAACCAACAGATGCTGCAAAGCTCAGCATTGCAGGATTTGCAAGACCAGAATTGACCAAAAAAGCAATGCAATGATGCAAGTTCTCCAAGACAACAAGAAATTCGTAATGCCATCATTAAGGATTTCCTCATTGGCTGCACTTTACCTCTGCCAAATGTGGGGGAAAGGCATTAAATAATTGAAATGTCAGCTTTAACTGGAGGACAATATAGTGTGATACAATAATGAAACAGGTTAATTTGTATTTTCATGCACTTGTAATACAATAAAACCTTTGAAACCTTTTTTGACAGGAAACTAGTTCTGTTGACATAAAATAAAAATGTTCAATGGCAATGACAAGATGTATTAGTGGTATTTTTTTTTTTAATTACATTTTTATATTGCCATTGGTTTAATGGGTTGAAAGGTTTAAATATTAATAGAATGTAAAAATATACAATACCAATTTATAATTTTTTTTAATTTAATTACTTTCTGGACTCGGGCGGCCTCGACTCGGACTCGGCCTTTAAGAACTTGGACTTGAGTCCAACTCGGCCCCTTTTGGACTCGATGTTGATGTTTAAGGACTTGGTCTTGACTCGTACTCGACAAAGGTGGACTCGGACCCAGCTCTAGAAGTATACATTAAAATACATGACAAATTGAATAATTACATTGTACACAATGAATACCTTTACAATGATTTATACAGAAAGGGTTTAAGTAAAGTGTTATCCTTATTTTAAATCGGTTGATGCAATTTACCAGTATTGGCAACTGTAATATTAATATGAAATATTAATATTATGCTAATACTATACATATGAAAATAACATAGTTACATAACAGTTAGCTCCGATAACTGGCTGACAATCTAACAGAGTAGGTGGCGATATTGCACCTTAACACTGGTTTCTGGCTATCATAAAATGAAAATAAAAAATAAAATAATGCAATGTAGCTACTTCAGCAGAACAAAATTTAAGGAGATGACAAAAGAAAGTGAGACACTCTACCTGCATCTGAAAAAAAAACTTGCCAGTGTGGAAGTTTCCTGGATTACATAAAGAAGACATTTTGCAGCTTCTGGTTACTATCACAGGCGAAATCCAGTTATTTCAATAGGAATCCAAGTAAGCAGTAATTTCACGTAATTTAATAAAATATTTCCCACATAGATTTCACATTGATTCAATTGGTCATGTGAATTTACATTAACAAACAGAAAATTGGTTTGAAAGTGACTTCAGAGTGAGCTTGGCTTCATGCACCCCTACGCCAATGACAATAGACAACTGACCATTTGTGCTTGCACATTTTCATTGAAATTTTGATAATGTTGCCACACATTTAGACAGTCACCAGAAAGTTACCTACACACAAACTTTCAGAAAACCATAGACATCACAATAACTATATTATTAAATGTTCTTTTAGCCATGGTAATCATGATATATATATGGAACTGAACATTACTGGGTTCTTGTGCATGCATTTGTAAGTATGGTAAACCGTGACACATTTTTCTGGTGCTGCAACACCACCACTGAATCTACAAATACTTGCTAATGGAAGTGTTATCAATCTTTCTTAATGTGAGTCATTAGAAGCAAGGTAATCATTTTATTTATTTTTTATTTTATTTTTTGTTGTGCTGTTTATGTCATGTGTGTACATCTGCTATTGACTTTGGCTTTGAATGTGGCCTACCAATCATCAGAACTATTAGATTTATAATGCTAACTTTTTTTCTGATGCTGAATTCATTCAGACATTAACATGGTGTAAAACTGCTATAAAATGTGGCTTATACCAGGCCCACCATGGTGGTTTGCTTAACTAAAAAGCAGTTGGGTCCATAATGGGAACTTTAGGCACAACATCTTGTTTTGAAAGGCTTGTCTGAGTGAGAGAGAAAGCGAATGGAACCAAACCATGATGCTCATAAAGGGAGAGACACTCATATGCATCCAATTTCCTACGAACACATAACAATCTCTCACGAATCCAGGACTGATCCTCTGCCACAATAAAAGCAAGTCAAGGCTGCTCGAGATTTCCACATCCATTAAGAGAAATGCGGCACGGATGGCTCTAAGCGGCGCGTCGGACCGCACTGGGATCATTTCCACGGCAGACTAGCGAGGAGGGAAGTGTTGATGGTGGCAGACAGTGAGAGAAGAGACGCGGAGATATGTGTCAAATTAGTCAAGCCGTTCAGGGGCTTGTGTGGCTTTATTTCAGGACAGTCTCACTCCCCCACCCCATTCACCCTAATGCCCTGGGACTCACGGGGTGAGAGCACCATGAATACCTTACACACACACACACACGCACACACACACACACAGCTTCTGCAGCTGGAATCATGTGCAAAACATTACGATACTGAGCCGAGCATGAAAAGGCACACCGTCTACAGCGCCTCGTTTGTAAATGTAAACGCCTGTGGTATGATTTTATTTCCCTCCCAGTCGTTCACACCTCCAGTGCAAGAGCAGGTTTGTGAGGAACGCCGAGACCTCACTCAGCCTCAACGAAAGATTGTTGGCAAATCAGTGGGTTTGCCTGTTTCTGTTTTGTGTAACTCTAGGCAACAAGAACAAGACCTTCAGGAGTCATGCCAGAATACCCACTAACTACATCAGAAAGAGACTCGTATAAATTAAAGGGAATTGTACCAAGAAATAAGCTTTAATGTCTGGAAGATCTGAAAGGTGTCCTTTAGGGAGAAATTAGCGAGATGGCTCCACACGTCAGAGCTCATCGTCTGTTTTATTTTGCTCCCTAACGAGCCGGCGTGGCCATACGTGATTGAGATTTTTCATTATTGCCGCACACAGATGGCCATTAGTTAGACGCTACCTCAGCCAGACACGGGCTGTCTTTGTCCTACTGAGAAATACTGCACATGCCGTCTACAGGGCCTCTCAAACATTCAGCCTGCTGCAGCGAGTCTCAAAACATGAGGCACTGTTAACAAAAAACAGAATTGCATCCCAATTAACAAACTTTTCTTCTTAAAGAACTCACTTACTTTTATTTTTTTGGAACCAGCAGGAGTCATGTCAGTCATGTGTGCAAAAACAGAAAGACAGTAAATCGGTGTTGGAGGAAACTACTGTAGCCTGTCAAGCTACGAGTTTAAATACTATACTACAAGCTACCAAAAAATAAATAAATCAAACTTATTGAACCAAAATTGAGTTTTCTTTATTAAATAAGTCTTGTGTGCTAACCAAGGCTATAAATCAGATGTAAAATACATTAACAGTAACATTGTGAAATAATATTACAATTTAAAAGAACTGATTCTGTCCGAATATATTTTAAGATGTAATTTATTCCTGTGATCAAAGCTGAATTTTCAGCATCATTACTTCAATCTGAAGTGACACATGATCCCTCCGAAATCATTCTGATATGACATATGATAAAATTACAGCTCACTCAACAATAAAGTTAAGTGTTTCAAAGTTACAAAGTACACTTTTTTATTTTTATTTTTTACAAAAAATCTTAGAAATCAAGCCATTTATGAAAATACTGTGTTTAAACCAACATAATTTATCCGTATCACTGCCTTTCTTTTTATTCTCCCACATCAGGAGCCAGAATCAAAGTCTCAAATCAAAAGCAGCAGTGGCGTAAGCGTGAACCCCAGAGGTCATCTGTAATGACGCCAGCAGTTTAGTGAGGCCAACCCTTTAATTCATACAGCCTCGTGAAGTATCGAAGTAATCCATGGTTTGAACAACTGTCGGTAATGAGGACAATCATGTCATTTCATTTTAAAAAACTATTTAGACTACAAATTTAGAGAGACTTCTTGATATCATCATTGTGTTTTTTCTGCACATTTTAACATTTTAACTTTAGGAAAGGTTTAATGCATTCATGCAGACACACAACCTCGCTGCTCATATATTTACTGCACTGGCTCTTTGATAATGTGTTTATGGGCACTGGCAGGCCGGTCGGTTCAGGGCAGGGAAGAAGTGTGTTACTAACCCTCTCTCTCTCACTCATACACACAAGTGTACACACACAAATCCAAAGCCTCAAAAATTCAAACTAACATTAAAATTGTTTTATGTGTAAGATCCAGTGGACTCCATTATTTTCCTGCACTGTTTGCTTGAATTATTGAAGAAAGAGAGCTGAATTATGGATAAAGTGTACAGTCTGAAAAAGGGGTTCATGTGCAGCCGTGGGCAAAATCCAGTCCTTAATGACGTCTGGAGCTGGTTGAGGAGAACTCGTTAGCTGGAGAGTAATTTTCCAAAGGATTAAAAAGCATCTTTAAAAGCAGAGGGCCTAGCTGCAGAACACCCCCTCCAAAACCACAGCTCTTTACATTTCAGATGGGAAGAAATTGTTACATTAATTTCCTTTTTGATCTTACTGTGAATTAATGATTTTGTTAATTATTAGTTTAACATAATTGTCTTTGGAATTGATGCCTTAATTGCTCTGATAAATTGTTATTCAACAGGCTCAGTATATGTCAGTATTCCGACTGTTTTGTCAGTTTCTGTAATTGGCACATTAATGATCGGAGCTTATTGACTTGTCAGCCTCAACACTGTTGATGAAGCGTAAGAGAGGAAATTAGCAGGCATTTATTCAATTACAGTGTCTGTTTTTATTCGAATGTCTTCTGGACTGTGTTTATTAGAGATTTCTGAGCTTTACTATGAGATAAAATAAATAATATCCCATATATGGATACTGATCAATCATAGCATTCCAACTGTTAAAATATGCAATAATTCTGAAAGCAATCATTGGTTTGCCTAATACATTTCGTGACCCTTGAAGAATTTAATGTGTCTTTAAATACTTTTAATATGTAATCTAAAAAAAAAATGTAAAATAAGACAAGTCCAGGACTTGTCAAGTTACTGAATGCACCTTTGAAGCAGAAGTGTGTCGTTTTTGCACCACTAGCCACAGAATTGTACGGGTGTCTGTAAGAGAAAGTCTCATTGTTAAATGTTAAACTTTTAAGATTTACACAGCCGGTCTGTGGAGCTGACGCTTGCACATGGCAGCATATAAACAACCTTGCTGAGTCAATGGGGAGTCTTCCTGCAGTTAGAAAGCAATTACACACATTTGTCTAATTATCCACTCATAAAGTCATTATCGGTTTGGCACCTTATTAACATGCCTTGGCTAACACGCAGGTGCTCATTTGGCCTGCACTGTGGACTAAAGTTAGATAGCTGATAATAATCACCCCGTCAGACTAGTCATTAGCCCTGAGCTGTTCACTAACTACATGCTCATTGCAGCTATATCTACCACACTAAAGGAAACTATCTGACCTTGAACCCACCAGCCAGGAGCGAGTCAAGCTTCTACTACTATAGTGCAAATAGCTTTATATTTGATCAAGCTGATGGAGCAAAATATTTAGTTAAGTACTGGTTTTGACTTATACAATCAATAAATGATTATCAATATTAGATTGATAAACCAAATAGTAAAACAATAATAACGTAAAACATTTTTACATTTTAACATAATGTTTGCTATTCTGATATATATAAAAATATTATTCATTCCTGTAATTCAAAGCTGCATTTTTACTATCAGTGACTTTCTTAACACTGAGAATGTTCTACATGTTTCCTATTAACATTTAGGCTACATGTAATACTTAAAAATGGGAAATGAGAGAAAAAAGTAGAAGGAAAAAGAGAAGGAGAGTGTCATCTCAGCACATTCATAATTGATAAGTCCAGATCCCAGAGGACATGCGATGCAGCAGAAGTTCCAGATTGTTCTCTCTATCCACTCTGGCAGTCAGAGGGCCGTGCTGAGATAGGAGAGAGCGGGCCGCACACGGGAGCTGCAGCGCACAGATGTTGGTGCATCTGTGTTAGCGCGAGTTTCACACATGCATACGCACACAGCAGCAGGGTGGGATGATGTAGAAGACAAAACTGCCGGACTGCTGCTCGAAGATAAAAAAAAAAAAAAAAAAAAAAAAAAAAAAACTAATAAAAAATGACCAGAATTAAAAAAATTAGGGTTGGGTGTATATTGGATTTGCTAAAGGCCACAATAGTATCAAATTAAGAAATGTTTCAATACAATATTCTAAAAGTATAAAACATTCTTCAACATACTTTTATCCAAATTGACTTTACATAAAATGTACAGAGCAGTTTATACATCACTTGGGAATCAAACCAATGGCCTTGATATGGCTAGTGTCATAATTTAATGTTCTGGATATTCCACATTGTTTTCGAAGGAAAATCTTTGGAATGGACTGAAACATTGAAAAAAGTGTTAAATGGAGCTGAGATGCTTATTGATATCTGAATAAATCTGTGAGTGTGAGGGAATGTACAAAGCTTTGTAAATGATGGGAATTCCAGTATTGCTAAATATGGTTGGCATGTTGAGAAGTTTTGTTTACAATGTGCTTTCATACTTGGCGCCTATCAAAACTTTTTGATTGTAGTCAAAAAGTTATTTGGTTGGTGTAAAAATGGTTTATAACTCCAAAAACAAACCCATATTTAAAATGTACTGTAGTTTGCAGGTATTAGGCGATGCTATGTTATGACCTAAAAATATTTTTGCATGCTTTTGCATGTATGACTGATACATTTTTGATATTTGCACACTTAACTAGCTGTATGGCTTTTCAGGCATAGTAAACTTGCTCTGTAGCTCACCCGGTACAGCACTGCACTTGTGATGCCAAATTCTTGGGTAAAACCACGAGTCATGATAAAAGAGCTCAAAGACTTGTAGAAGCATGCTAAAATCACTTGTTTGCTTTTGTTGGCACAATAATTTACGGTACGTTTATAGGGTTTAGTGTTAGTGGTATAATATGTTATTCTTAAACACTATTGACTATATAAAACATGCTTAATGCTAAAAAATGCTAAATTCATGTTTATCCATTTTGGATAAACTAAACATGCTTTTAGCACAACTCTTTTATCGTCGCAAAACGTGAAAGAAGCAACGTAATATAATTTTGCAGAAATGGCTCTATAAGCACCTTTTTTCAATGAGCCTGGGTTGAATTTGACATAATTCATGTAACTGAATCATTGCTGATACTGTTGACACACACACACACACACACACACACACATATATATATATATATATATATATATATATATATATATATACATATACATTATGATTGCATGCAGACTTATTATAGCTTAAAGCACTTGGTTAATTGAAAATCAGATATCCTTGAAACTACAATAGCAGAAGACAAACAAGGGCTAAAATGAATGAAAAATCAACTCTACAATCACAATAATGCTGTACATCTGCAGTTAGATAAGTATTATTCACGTGATACCTTTGTATTGGCTGTGTGGCATACTTCCCAAAACATTTGTCTAAAGTGCCAGCTTTATCAAATCTCCATTATAAGTCTGACACAGATGAATAATGGGGCTTTATCCTGCACAGCACAGTCAAGGTATAGACAGACAATCAGTTTGTCTCTATAAAGACGCACAGCTGTGTTTCTGCACAATCAAAGCACCAGTATTCAACAGAGGCCAATAAAGGACTCCTTTGTTTTAGCTGGCATGAATTGACTGAGCTCTGATTGTCGTTTTATCTTCGTAAGGTTTGTCTCATTTAGAAGAGCTTTTTGTTTTGTTTTCTCAGCCTCTGACTGATTTTCCTGCGAGGGACAATAGTGAGCTTTCTTTGTTTTAAACCAAGAGTTTCTGAAGGCCCAATGTCCAAATGCGAGAAGTCAATACGGAAAGAATAAAAGACAGAGTTTGATGTTGTTCCTTTGTTGAATGGAACTGAATTTTGTATCCTCAAAGCAGGAGCTTTCTAAACATGGATATATGCCTATAATGTAAAAAAAAGTGTCATCCAGGGAGTTCAATCTCAGAATCAGAATCAGAATCAGAATGAGCTTTATTGCCAGGTATGTTTACACATACGAGGAATTTGTTTTCGTGACAGAAGCTCCGCAGTACAACAGAATGACAGCGACAGAACATAAAACACATAATAAAAGAATAAAAAATACAAATAAGTAGATAGTGAATGACAATATACAAATTGACAATTGTAGGAAGGTATATTACAAAATGCAGTTATGTATGTACATATATATTGTGTGCAAAATTTAAGTGTATACTAAGTATGTGTGTTAGATAAATAAAGTGTGTGTGTATATAAATATAAAGTGTAGTGTGTTCACCATTATTATCAGCTGTTCATAAGATGGATTGCCTGAGGGAAGAAACTGGTCCTGTGTCTGGTCGTTCTAGTGTTCAGTGCTCTGTAGCGTCGACCAGATGGCAACAATATACCCACAGACCGCCTGAGATATTGTGTGCAAAAGCTGCAGAACTTTGTCGAAACTCAGCCGGAAAGAAACTTTCAACTGATGCAACATAAAAGTAGTGTTATCAACAGTCAACTTTCTGAAACATTTGCTGGAGAATTTCCATAGTCACAGTGCACGTGCACAGGTTTATTTCAAAGTCACTTCCAGGTTGTAAAAGAACTAGTTGCAAAAGTAAAACAAATTGTGAGAATAATTTTGAGACACTTAGAATTATCTATAAATATTTAGTCTTGCACTATGTGAATATCATAAAGTCCATTCCACTTTGCTGCTTATTCTGGTCAAGAAAAAAAAAAAAATTCAGTTATATGCAGAGAGGAAAAAAACTTTCGCAAAAGTGTATTTATTTATTATTAAACTGGTTCATGCTGAATGCTAGAAATTGAGTAAAGCCATAAAGTCAGATTGGAACTGGTGATTTTTGGCTAGCCAGTTTTGTGTGCAGTTTCCATCAGAAAATCTGTGAACAGACCGTAGGTGTGCCATCTGAGGCTAAGACTGAGGACGCATGTGACTAATTGTCGATAAATGTAAATTAGTCCTAATAGCACAGTCAAGTGAGTGTTCCAGCAGTAAGGATGTTCTCTGAGATGACTAGGAGAGCACACACTCCTCACACATCAACACCGGCCATGTGCTCCACATTCAGTCTTCCTTCTCGTCACTTTCAGGTCATAATGGGACATGACACCAGTGTGC